>NC_133658.1:714204058-714503115 GCF_037893015.1 Macrotis lagotis
CCAAATTTTGAAGAATCATATAACATAATGTCAAACATAACTTTAAATTATACACCATTTAATGTAGCCTACAATACCAACCTCTAATAATTGCTAGAGTTTGTAATCAATAGGATTGTTAAAAACTTTCCTCAAAACTTCCAACAGTGTATAGTTTCTTAGCATCCACATTTGTAAAGAACTACCATCACACATTTCCACTGTGGTACCTTGGGAGCCATCAGTTAGTTTGCTCACGGTCAGACAACCCTGAGTGAATATATGAAGAATTGTGTGGGTCTACATGACAAAAGGAAAAAAATGAATAATGATAAATTGAAATATAGAAATAGTAACAAAATATATCCTGGGATAACATGTAATACTTTTACTGGATTAAATATAATTCATTATAACCATACTTATGCATCTGTGAGGAAAAAAAAATATTAGCCGATTTCAATGTAACAATACCCAGTAGCATGTAATTATTAAGAATATAATCTTCATTTTCCTCTCTCTCTCTCTCTCTCTCTCTGTGTGTGTGTGTGTGTGTGTGTGTGTCTTTGTTTCTCTCTCTCTTTCTTTCTCAGAGGGAGAGCCTGAGATTTTATCAGTATGGGAGTTCTAAGATGAAGAATTTCTCCCTTTTAGTGTATATTAGCACTAAAATGAAGAATTTCTCCCTTTTAGTGTAGATTAGCACTTTTATTTTCTTAGATGGCTAACATAATGAAAAGTGACACTACTTGTCAATAGTTACACAAAAATTATGTGTCTGAAGTAGCTCCTGAACCCTTGTCTTCTTTATTTTGAGGCTGACATTCAATGCTCCACACTGTGCAGTCTCTCATATTGATAAAAAGGTTATAAAACCTTATGATCTGCAATGGTACTGCATGATATGTAAGACAACAAAAAGGGATTCAAACAGTACATTTCTTCAGTAAGTTTTTGTGTTTCCTTTTCAAGTTGGTTAATTTTACTTTTTGATGAGTTGTATCACTTTTCTACTTGTATTACTTTTTGATGAGTAACTTTTTTTTTACATTTGGTCATTTTTACTTTTAAATAGTTTAATTTTTTTCAGTCAATTTTTCATAAGTCTTTTGCATGGGTCTCATTTCATTTTTCCACTTTTCTTCCTCCTCTCTTCTTGGTTTATTAAATTCTTTTAAAGATCTTCTATGATGTTTTAAAATTTAGGTCAATGGATAAACTTTTTTGAGGTTTCCTATGTAAGTAATTTGTCACTGTTTTTTTTCTTCTGAGATGGCATTTTTATAATCCCTATCTGAATTGTAGATTTCTATGGTTAATATTCTCTTTTCTTTTTTGCTCATTTTGTTATTTGAACTCTGCCACTGGAGTAAAGGATTTATAGTCCTAAGTCTTTTGCACTGTGATCAAGATCTGGTCTCCGGTCTCTGGCTTACTGCTTGCCAAAGTGTTGCCTATGCAGAGGTTGTTTCCTCCTTTATGCTCAAACAGGCTTTGCATTTGCTGTGGTTTGCTAGACTTTTCCTGAGTTTGGGACCATCCCTGATATTCTGCTGACTGTAATGGGACCTAGGCTCATATTTAATCAATCCAGGACCTGGACTTCTACCAAGCCGAGCTGGAATCTGAATTGCGCTGTGGCTGACACTTCCATTGGATTTCTCACTCTCCCATCTATACTGGGCTATACTTTCCCTTTTACCTCTGAAGACAAGACATTTACTGAAAATTCTACAGTATATCTTGAGGTTCTGGTACCCCAAAATTTTTTAAATTATCTTTCTTGTATCTATTTTCTAGGTCAAATTTTTTTTTTCTAAAAAGTACTTTATGTTTTCTTCAATTTTTCCAGTCTTTTGATTTTCTTTGATGGCATTTGGTGTCTCATAGATTCATTAATTTCTGTGTCCAATTCTAATTCTTAGGATTTTATTTTCTTCAGCTACTTTTTTGTGTTTCCATTCTCAGTTAGTTAATTTTGCTTTCTTCCTTTCATCTTTAGTTTTCAAATTATTTTAAAGCTCTTCTATAAGGTTTTTAATTTGAGTCTAACTCATAGACTCCTTTGATTCTTCCCATATGGGCAATTTGTCTCTGTTTCCTTCTAAGGCAGCATTCTTATCATGTTCATCTGTATGATAGCTATCTATGATCTTTTAGGTTTATTTTTTACTCATTTTGATTGTTTGAGCTCTGCTCCTGGGGTCTAGGGAGTATAGGCTCAAGCATTTTGTGCTTGGACTTGGGGTCTGAACGCTGGCTTATTGCTGATCAAGATGTTGCTTATGCAACCCAGGTGTTATCTACACAGAGATTTGTTTCCTCCTTTGCGTCCAGGCTCTGCCTATGCAGTAGCTTGTTCCCATACCAGTTTTTTCTTTTGCCTCAGTGTTCCCAGGTTCAAACTTTGGCTTGCTGCTGTTGCTGGCTTACTATATAGCTGTTGGGATCTGGTTTGCCCTGTGGCTACCAATCTTCCACTGACTTCCCCACTCTTCTGCCTAGCTGGGTTTTACTTTCCCTATTCCCTGAAAAGAGAGAGACTTTCACAGAAGATCCTCCATGATGTCTACAGTTGAAAATTATTCTCAATCTAGTCTTTTTGGTGGGATCTGTAATATCAAAATCCCTGTAGAGGCTTCACATAGTATTGTTTAGGGAAAGGCTCTGGGACCACACTAGCTTCCTGTTGCCACCTTGGCTCTGCCCTAGAATTCTCCCATGGTTTCTTACAGAACAGCAGTACTCTCTCACATTCATATATAATAACTTTTTGAGCCATTCACAAATTGCAGGACATCTCCTCAATTTCTAATTCTTTGATACTATAAAAAAGAGCTGCTATAACTTTTTGTTTTTACAAGTCTGTCTTTTCCTCTTTTTTATGAACTCTTTAGGATATAGAACAAATAGTTGTATCTTGGATAAAAGGTTTTATTGCCCTTTCATCATACCTCCAAATTGCACTCCAGAAGGTTTAGTTTAGTTTATAACTCTATCAATACTGCATTTGTATTCAAGTTTTCCCAAATTCTTTTCAAAATTGATAATTTTCCTTTTTTATTTTAGCCAATATTTAAAGTGTGAGGTGGTACATCAGAGTTGCATTAATATGCATTTCTCTAATCACTCGTAATTTAGAACATTTTCCATTTGATTAGAGATATAATTTTTTGCTGAAAACGGCCCATCCATATTTTTTGACCATTTATCAGTTGGAGAATGATTTTGAATTCTTTTAAATTCAATTCAGTTCTTTACATAATGTGTCTTTTGTCAGAAATACTAGCTGTGAAAATTGTTTCCAGGGTTTCTGAAATCCTTCTAATATTGGCTGCATTGGATTTGTTTTTGCATAAACTTTTTAATTTAATATAATTGAACTGATCCATTTTGCAATTTAAAATGTTATCTATCTCTTTTTGGTCATATACCTCACCCCTCTCCAGAGATCCATCAGGTAGAGTATTTCTTTTTCAGATGGAGAGGAGGTTATAAGGGGAAATGAATTATGAATTATGTCTAATTCATTTACTCATTTCAATCTTATTTCAGTACAGGATATGATATGTGGGTCTATGACTAGCTTTTGCCATAATATTTGTAAGTTTTCCCAGAAGTTTTTTGTTAAATAGTGAGTTCTTATTCCAAAAGTTGGAGTATTTGAGTTGATCAAGCAGTAGATTTCAGTCATTTTCTACTGTATGTTTTGCAACTAATCTATTTCACTATCCTCTTCTCTTTGTTAAGCAAGTATCAAATAGTTTTCATTACTGACATTTTATAATATAGTTTTAGCTTTGTTATAGCTAGACCACACTTCTTTATATTTTTCTTTCATTTCCTTGATATTTCTGAGCTTTTCTTCCTCCAAATGGAATTTGATATTATTTTCTCCAGCTCTTTAAAAGTATTTTCATAGATTGATCATGTGGGATTAAATAAATAGTTTAATTTAGATAGAATTGCCTTTTTAATTACATTAGATATGCCTACCCATTAGCAATTGATATTTTCCCAATTATGTATATATAATATATATTTAAAGAATTATCATACAAATAAAAGGATATGTATCCTTTTATTTGTATGATAATTCTTTTTTATTTTCATAAAATTTCTAGCCTAAAATTCAGAGATCACTTTCTAAGTATTTTATGTTGCCTAGAGTTACTTTAAATAGACTGTCTCTTGCTTGCGGGTTTGGTTGGTCATATATATAAATGATTATATTTTATGTGGTGTTATTTTATATCCTACTATTTACCAATGTTAATTGTTTTAAGTAGATTTTAAGTTGATTTTCTAGGGTTCTCTAAGAATACCATCATACAATCTGCAAAAAAAGTGAGAGTTTGTTTCCTCATTACCTATTCTAATTCCTTCAATTTCTTTTTTTCTCTTACTATTAAAGGTAAAATTTCTAATACAATATTGAATAATAGTGGTGATAATGGGTTTCCTTTCTTATTTTATTGATAATGTTTCTAGTTTATTTCCACTACATATATTTTTTGCTAATGGTTTTAGATAGCCTCTGTGTATCCTTTTAAAAGAAAGCCCATTCATTCCTTTGTACTTTAGTATTTTAAATAGGAATGACTCTTGTATTTTAACAAATGCATTTTTAATATCTATTGAGGTAATCTTAAGTTTTCTGCTAATTTTGTTATTGATATGATCAATTAGGCTGATTATTTTTGTATTGAACTTCCTCAGTACATCTGGTATAAACCCTATCTGATCATAGTGTATTATCCTAGTACTAACTGGTTATTTATTTGCTAAAATTTTATTTAAATTTTTGTGTCAACATCAATTAGGCTGATTGGTCTATTTTTTTTAATTCTCTATTTTGACTCTCTGGTTTATCTATCAGTGCCATGTCCATATCATAATAGGGAATTGGCAGAATTTATTCAGCTTTTTTTTTCAATTAGTTTATATATAATTGAGTTTAATTGTTCTTTAAACGTTTGGTAGAATTCAATTGTAAATCCATCTGGGTCTGAAGTCTACTTTTTTTTTTAAGGATTTTGCAAGGCAAATGGGGTAAGTGGCTTGCCCAAGGCCACACAGCTAGGTAATTATTAAATGTCTGAGCCTGGATTTGAACCCAGGTAGTCCTGACTTCAGGGCCCGTGCTTTATCCACTGCGCCACCTAGATGCCCCTGAAGTCTACTGCTTAGAGAGATTATTGATGGTTTTGTCAATTCTTTTTTTCCTGAAATACAGTTATTTAAGTATTTTATCTCCTATTAATCTAGGTAGTTTATATTTTTGGAAATATTCTTCCATTATACTTATTTTGTCATATTTGTTGACATGCAGTTGGGGAATACAGTACCAAATTATCCCATTAACTTCCTCAGCACTGGTGGTATGTTCACCCTTTTCATTTTTGATATTGATACTTTGGTATGCTTCTTTCTTTTTTGTAAATCAGAGTAAACAAAGTTTTATCTTTTTTTTTATCTTTTTCATAAAGCCAACAATTAGTTATATATATATACACACACATATATATATATATATATTTAATAGTTTTCTTACTTTTGAGTTTTATTAATTTCTCCTTTGTTTTTCAGAATTTCTAATTTGGTATTTAACTGCAAATTATTAATTTGTAATTTTTCTAACTTTTAAGTTACATAGCCAATTCATTGATTTCCATTTTTTCTATTTTATTCATGTAAACATTTAGAGATATAAAATTTTTCCTGCTTTGGCTGCATTACACAAGTATGGCATAATTTTTCATTATTGTCTTGGTCAGAAATTATTTTTTTAGGTTTTTTTTTCTTGCAAGGCAATAGGATTAAGTGGATTGCCCAAAGTCACACAGGTAATTGTTAAGTGTCTGATGCCATATTTGAACTCAGGTACTCCTGACTCCAGGGCCCGTGCTCTATCCACTGCACCACCTAGCTGCAACTTGGACAAAATTGTTAATTGTCTTTGGGATATTTTGATCCACTCTTTCTTTGAAATTAGATAATTTAGTTTCAATTTAATTTTTAGTTTATTTTTCCAAGACCATTTATTACATATAAGTTTTATTTTACATAAAAGTACATGATTTAAAAAGGATATGTTTAATATTTCTATCTGACTGATTTCCTTTCACAAGTTTTTAATGCCCTGATTCATTATCATTTTTTGTGTAGGTGTCATATACAATAGAGAAGAAGGAACATTCCTTTCTATACCATTCAATTTTCTCAAAAAGTCAAAATTTCTAAAGTTTTAGGGACATTCTTAATTACATCCTTGTTTTTCTTATTGTTACATTTTTATAATTCTTGAGATCCCCCACTAATACATTGTTGCTCACTATTGCTTCCTATAACTCATTTATTTTCTCCTTTAAGTATCTGGATGCCAAAATACTTGGTGCATTATTTTTATTATTGATATTGCCTCATTAACTAGTGTACCTTTTAGGATCATGCATTTTCCTTCCTTTTACCTTTTAATTAGATCTATTCATATTTTATTCTACTCCAGTCTAACCTTTACTCTATATGTATCTCTCTGCTTCAAATGTGTTTCCTCTAAACAACACATTGTATATTTTTTTATCCACTCTGCTATCCTCTTGCTTTTATGAGAGAATTCATCCCATTCACATTTACAATTATGATTACTAATTCTGTACTTCCCCAATCCTATATTTCCCTTGATTGTACTTTTCCTCTCTCTTTTTCCCTTATCTCTCCTCAACTGTTTTGTTTCTGACTGCTGCCTCCCTCATTTTGCCCTTACCAGTTTCCCTTTTCCCCTCCTACTTTCCTACTTCCTTTCTATTGGGAATGTATGTTATTACCTCATTAAATCAAATCTGTTGAGCATAATATTTACTCATTGTTCCCACTGTCCCTTCATTACTTCTACTATAATTGATCTTTTGTGCCTCTTTATGTGGTGTTATTTTTCCTCTAATGCCTTTACCTTCATCCAGTTGAAAACTTTTTTTCATGCATTCATTATTTTTATATCCATCTTACATGCACACCCTCTGTCAAAGTATATGTCAAAGTATTTGATATAAATATAGTTCTCAAGATCTATAAATATAATCACAGCATAGTCAATTTAAAATTTCACCCTGTCAAAATATATTCTTTCCAACTAATCAATAGTAATACAACTCATATGCACTGAAGTATTATTAAATCATAATCATTTTATACTCATACACTATATTCAAGTATACTGTCTCCAACTATTCCTATAGAAATATAACACTCATGAACGAAAGTATCATCAATTATAATCAGTTTAAACTCACACCCTTTCTCCAAGTTATGATGATTGTCTTTCATTCTCAAAGGACACCATGCCATCTGGGGAAGTGATGTCATGACAAGCACATTAATTGAATTTGAGTGAGGGTGGGCTGTGCTAAGTCACCAGTCTGACTTTCTCTTTTAGGGTCATCTGGGTCCAGTGGTTAGATATGAATCAGGAAGACTGGAGATTGTTCTGGATGGAAGGAAATCATGATTAAATGATTTTCCCAAGGTTACACACCAAATTATCAAGTCTCTGAGACAGTATTTAAACTCCCATCAGTGCTCTAACAACTGTGCAACCAAGCTTTCCCTCTTTCTCTAAATACACTCACTCAACTGACTCAATAGAAGTATAATCATCATGAGCTAAAATAACATCACATCATGATCAGTTTAAAATCAAATCCTATATTAATTATTCTCTTTTCAAATGTCTTAAGAAAAATGCAGTTCTCAAGAGTTAGAAGTATTTTCTTCCCATGATAGGAGTAGACAGTTTAATAGTATGGACTAACAATTTTTTCTTCCCTTTTATCTTTTTTTGGTAGATTTCTTTTTGCAAGGCCAATGGGGTTAAGTGGCTTGCCCAAGGCCACACAGCTAGGTAATTATTGTGTCTGAGTCCGGACTTGAACCCAGGTACTACTGACTCCAAGGCCGGTGCTTTATCCACTAAGCTACCTAGATGCCCCTCCCTTTTACCTTTGTCTGCATTTTATGAGTGTTGCATTTGAAGATTAAATTTTCTATTCAGTTGTTGCCTTTTTTGTCAGGAAAGTTTGAATATCTTCTATGTTTCTGAAGATTCATCTTTTACCCAGAATGAATATCTTCAATTTTGAAGAACAGTTCCTTTTGCTTCCTGAATATTGTACTTCAAATTCTCCAATATTAGGAAAAGAAGGGAGAAAAATACAAACAAGGAGAAGATAGGATGTAGGGAAGTACAGAATTAGTATCATAATTTTAAATGTGAGTGGGAGGAAACTGAAAAGACTTGTGGGATACTGTCTGTGGTTCCCTGGTATTTAAATTGCTTCTTTTTAAATACTTGCAGCATCTTCTCCTTGAGCTGAGAATTTTGAAATTTGGCTATAATATTCCTTGGAATTTTATGTTGGGTTCTCGTTCTGGAGGTATTCAATGAATTCTTTTAAAGATTATTTAAACTTCTCATTGTAGGGTTTTAGGGCAGTTTCCATGATAATTTCCTGAAAGATATTGTTCTTAGTCTTTTTCTTATTGTATCTTTCATGTAGATATATAATTTGTTAAGTATCTCTCCTGAATCTATTTTCCAGGCCAGTCATTTTTCTTGTACTTTACATTTTCTTCTTTTATTTTGTTTTTATGCCATTTTAGTTTCTCATAGAATCATAAGGTTCCATTGATTCAAATCTACTTATTGGGGTTTTATTTTCTTCAGTTAGATTTAAAAAAAAATTTCCAGTTGATTAATTGGTGAATTGCTTTCCTCTTCCAGTTGGTCAATTTAATTTTTTTTCAGTTGTAGTTTTTCTTCTTCACTTGATCACTTGTACTTTTAAAGTGGTTGATTTCTTTTTCCATTTGATCAATTTTACTTTTTTAAAGGTGTTGTTTTCTTCAATCAATTTGTCATAACTCTTCCCTATGACTCTAATTTCTTTTTACAATTTTCTTCCTTTCTTCTTTGGTTTTTAGAATCCTTGTTGAGCTATTCTAAGAGATTTTTATGGATTTGAGATCAATTCACAAACTCCTTTGAGGCTTCACATGTAGCAATTTTGTCACTGCTTTCCTTTTCCCAAGATGGTATTTTTATCTTTTTTCCCCTCAGTTTGAATAGCTGGGCAGGGGAACTTTGGGTTCAAATGTCTCAGATGCTCAAAGCTTATTCCCTACTTTAGGGCAGTCAAACCCAGTTTGACTTTCTACACCAGCATTCCAGGACTCAAAATTTGCCTTCTGACCTGGGACTGGGATTTTCACTGTTGGCTTGCTATATTATTGTGTGCTGTGACTGGACCTGACCTGGGCTGTGGCTAAGTCTCCCTCTGGCTTCCAAGCTCTCTAGCCTACACTGGACTGCATTTCTCTTTTACCCATATGAGACAAAACCTTTTCTGAAGTTCCTCCACAATATCTTGAGATGATAATTTGTTTCACTATTTTTTTTTCTGGGTTCTGTCATCTTTACAGGCTGTTTAGAAATATCACTTAAAGTTATTTTCAGAAAAACTCTGGGACTTTCCTAACTTTCCACAGTAGCTTGACTCCATACAGGAAGAATTCTGAAGAAGTCTTTTTAAGGAGTT
The DNA here is from genome assembly GCF_037893015.1 of Macrotis lagotis. Lineage (NCBI taxonomy): Eukaryota > Metazoa > Chordata > Mammalia > Peramelemorphia > Peramelidae > Macrotis > Macrotis lagotis. The sequence continues at coordinate 714,213,631 of NC_133658.1, forward strand.
TTTTTTTCATTAATTTTTTACCTCTAGTTTTTTTCATTTCTCCAATAATAGTTTCTAGATTTTAGTTTTAGTTTTTTTTAAATTTTTTTTTTTTTGCTAGGCAATAGGGTTAAGTGGCTTGCCCAAGGCCACACAACTAGGTAATTAATAAGTGTCTGAGGCCAAATTTGAACTCAGGTACTCCTGACTCCAGAGCCAGTGCTCTATCCACTGCGCCACCTAGCTGCCCCCAATAATGGTTTTAAGTAATTCTTCTCTTCAGTGAATTTCTGTGCTTCTTTTTCCATTAGGCAAATTATGTTGTTCAGATATATTATTTTCTTCATGATTTTACCTCTTTTACCAAGATGTTAACATTCTTTTCACAATTTTTTCGATGATATTCATTTCTTCTCTCCAATTTTCCCTCCATGTCTCTGATTTGATTTTTAAATTCCTTTTTGAATTAGTCAAACAATTGTTTGCTGGAATGCAATAGATGACTTTTCGTTGGAGCTTTGTATGTAGCTATTTTGACATTTCTTCTGCTTCTGAATCTGTTTTGATCTTCCCTCTCACACTAGTTTTGTTTATTTAATTGTTTATGGGGTTTTTTTGCAAGGCAATGGAGTTAAGTGACTTGCCCAAGGTCACACTACTCAGTAATTAATTAATGTCTGAGGCCTTATTTGAACTCATACTCCTGACTTCAGGCCTGGTGTTCTATCCACTGTGCCACTCACACTAGCTTTTAAGGTCAGATTCTTTTATTGTTGTTTACTCATTATTTATTGATTTTGGACTTTATGTTAAAGTTGTGCTTTCCTCCTCGAGTGGAAGGGAAATGATCCCAAGCTTGTTTTTCAAGTTAAGTTACTCTTCACAGATCATTTTAGGTGATATGTGAGTTTTTGTTTTTTCCAAGGTGGTATTAACTAAGATAAATTGTGGTGACTGCTTTCTTTACTTTGTTCTTTTGGCTGCTCAGGAAGGGACCTTGTTCCATGGTAGCCACTAGAACACTCTTCATGGCCATGAAACTGTGATCAGTTCCCTTACTCTCCTGCAGTGAGTCTAGGGCCTCTACTCCCTTTTGAACAATGCAAAACAGTGTTCTCTAACCTCAGGGCACCTGTTAATTTTATTTATAGGCAATCCTCTTCAGATGTGAATTATAATCCAGAATTATATCTGAGAAATGTGAACATATCCTGAAACCAGTGCTGGCAAATGGTCTGCTATAATCTCTTTCCTTTTTTTAAAATTTGTTTTTACCTTTTTGCCCTCTGTGGGCCAAAAAAGCTCCATAAGTTTCTGCTGTTGCCACCACTGGCAAGGCCTATTGGTACTATTGTAGTGTCACCTGTATTGTTCAGGTCCAAAGATCACCCTGTTGAGAAAGACCTCTCCTGCTGATCCCCTAAACTGTCATTTGTCTAGAACACAGTTTACCCCAAATTTTGTTGTTTGTCTCTTTAGAATTCCATTTGATATGTTATTTTAACATATTTTGAAGGATAATTTTAGAAAAATCGGATAATTTCCAGAATGGAAATGCTTGTTATGATTTTTATTATTTGTATGATTTATTATTTGTATGATTATAGTTTTTTGTACTCACATGAACTTATCAAAGTCTATATTCAGGCAGTGGAAGAAGAAGAAAGAAGAAAAATAGACTGAAAGAGAGATAACCTAAACAGAAGGTTTTTGCTGGAAGCTCTATATGGTTGTAGACTTGAGTCAGAAGCTGAACAAAGTTCTTGACCCTATTGTTTAAAATAGTTGCAACTCCTTCCCTGTGAGAAATTGACTACATAGGTGTTACAATTCAATATAAAATCAACAGATGTTATCTGTGAGCAACATAATGAATCTGTGGCAGCTCCATTTACCTGCTATATGTCTTATAGGTATGCATGTGTATTTAGGTACAAGACATATATATATATATAGATATATATATATATATATAGATATAGATATAGATATAGATATATAGATATATATATATACACACACACACATATATATATATACACTATATATATACACACATATATATATAGTGTATATATAAATACATATACAAACATATATTTGCACATATATGCACATATAAGACCCACCAGTGTCCACATACTAGTGGAAGAATACATGTATATAATACATATATATGCATACCTATGCACATATATGTGCATACATATGTAATCTCCCCCTCCCATTGAAAGTGATTTCCACAATAGCAAGAACTATACGTTTGCTTTAAAAAATGTGGTACTTTGTACTATTCTTGGTGCAGAATAAGTATAATATGTAAATGCAAAATCTGGTTGACTAACACAGAGACCCAAATGAGAGCAATGGAAAATTTTAAATAATATTTTTCTTCAAGTTCCAACTTTAACATTTATTAAGGATATATTACATGTTCAAGTAATTACATCTCTACATATCTTGATGCCCTATTATTTATCTGCTTGATCTATGATGATATAGCAATCTGCTATAGAGGAAAGAGCTCCCACACTGACAAATCACAAATCATTCCTTAGCAATTAAAAAAATGAGGCATTGATATTAATTATACTAATGTGTGAGGTACATTAGCTAATTATTTGTTAAAATTATATATTCATATTTTTCTATTTTATTGTTTAAAATATGCACATACAAAGACTGTTTTCCCAATTTTATCAAACTTTAAATTATCACTGAAGCCATTTGAAAGTCATATAAAGAAGAAAATTTAGGGATTAATTTTTTTTCTATTTGGATAGAATTAGATCATGTCAATGTAATCAGAATTAAGTTTTGAAAAGTTGGATAGAGAATTTTTGGGTATTTAATTGAAGAGATATTTTCTTTATTAAAAGTATTATATTACTATTTATATCAGCTTCATAGGAATTAATAATTGAGATAATCTAGTAAGAGCACTAAAGTTGTCATTGATTATAATATTGGCAATACAGAGATTAAGACTGACAAGAAATTCTTAAATTTATAGCAACTATTGTTTTCTTTTCTGTCTTTTAGTTGCAGGACAAAACATGTACATTATACATTATTATAGTGGTATTTTTACTTCATGGACTTAATCATATTTCTCTAACAGGATAATTGTTATATTCCATAAAATAAAATGGTGTGCTGAAAAATTTAGTTGATGTTTTTATTCACAAGCAGACCTTGAAATGAATTGTTAAGGTGCCAATATTCTATCCAACAACAGATTCAATAGCAGGACATGACTATAACTACATGAATACAAATAAATATTTCCTAGGTCTGTAGTATTCTAGACTACATGTCTACACAAAGAGAAATTAAATAACTAAGATTTAATGGTCAGCTATTTTCAGATCACTTACCTTAGAGTTATATTCCCATTTACCTGCATACTTTCAGAAATAAAAGAAAAATGGGGAAAATCAAGCAATAACTAGATATGAGCTTCAAATATGAATTACAACAAATATTTTTAATTTATAAAATAACAGACAACTGAATTAAATGAAAAAATGCCTGTCTTGTCAATGTAGGAAATTTCTTTATTACAAAGATTTCTATATCAAATCCTCTCAAATCTACTTTCTTTAACACATGAAAACAGAACTTATTTTTAGATCCTTATTTTACTTAAATCTTGTTGCTTAGTGTTTGTTAAGTATAAGAATGCAGTATTAAATACAGATTTTTGTGCTGTATTGTGTTGCCTGAATGCTCACAAAGAAATATCATTATGTGCAATTATTGTAGGAAAATATATATTTGAAATGAATAGGAATAGTTTCCCACTCCTCTTCAAACTGAGAAAACAAAGAACCCTCAACAAAAAAGAACACTGGAAATGTTAGGCTCTCATTATAATCCAATACACGATCTTAACAAATCGCAAATAAATCAGCCATTACATATATACATATATACATGCATGCATGCATACATATAAAGATATACATTTGCATATATGTGTATATTTATTCATATATGTACACATATCTATATATATTTTTATTTTGGAAATCCACCTACAACATTCTAGGGTCCAGAGCAGGAAGACATACAAGACATTTATGTTAGGTTTCAGAAAGATAGAAATCCATGGGATTAAAACTGTCTTTATAATAGAATCTTCTCTGCAACTTTATTTCTCTTAATGGAACAGCTAGTGATCTGACTTCAAAATGCTGACATTATTTTTATTTTTATTTTTCTCTCAGTTACTAATCTTAATTGCAAATCAGTTGAAAAATTCTATTAATTTCACTTACTATATCTTTCAGTTATGTTACCCATATTTCAGTTACTTCTCCCTTCTTACCTTGTAAACTATTGCAATTGCCTCCAAACTAGCCTCAGCTTTAGCTCATCTCTTTCTTCCTTTTTTTTTTAGGTTTTCTTTTGCAAGACAATGGGGTTAAGTGGCTTGCCCAAGGCCACACAGCTAGGTAATTATTAAGTGTCTGAGGCTGGATTTGAACTCAGGTACTCCTGACTCCATGGAGGGTACTCTGTCTACTGTACCACCTAGTAGCCCCTATCTCTTTCCTTTTAAATTCATTTTTCATGCAAATGCCAAAATAATTCTTGTACTGCAATTGTTTATGTTATTTCCCTGTTAAAAAATATCAGTGATTCCATACAGGATAAAATTCAAACTCCTTAGTTTAATTTTGAAGACCAAGTGCTACATCTATGCATTTATTCATATATTTATTTGGATTGCTTATTTCCTTATCCAGTTTTCAATATATAAAGGCAAATGTCCCCATTTTGTGCCAAGTCCTTTGCTAGGTACTGAGCACTCAAGGAAAGAAAACCAAATCATTTCAGCTCTTGGAAAGCTTACATTTTATACTTCTTGTGCTATGGTTAATCCTGAATCAAAAATGACAAAGGATCACTTATCAAAAGAATGTATAAAGGAAACAAAGTGATTATTTGAATTATATCCAAAGTGAAAAATAAAGCTGAGCTCTACACATTAAATAATAACTTAGTTTGTAGATCTCCAAATTGACCTTTACATTGTTGTAAAACATCACTCTTATTCATAAACTCTTAATTCCTAGCTAACTATCCTGCTAAGTAGACTTTAAAAAAAATGAGAACTTCTCTTAGTTCTGTTTTCACAACATATATTAAATATGTTCTTCCTTAACTCTACATGTTCAAATATTTTCCTTTATTAAAGATACAATTAAGATTCCACATCTACTCATAGATTTCCTCCTGATGTTATCACAGCATCTTCAAAGTTTCTTATAGAATTTTGTCTTATTTTCTCTTAATGTGAGTCTATCTCCATATCTGTTTCTGTCCCTGCCTCTGTCTGTGTGTCTCTATGTCATAGAATCACCAGCACCCAGCATAGTATATAAAGTAAGCTCTAACAAATGTTAAATGGAAATTAATTGAATATACAAAATGTAAGGAATAAGAAGTTATATTTTTATTTGTTATTTAAAAATATATTTAAAAAGAGGTCAAAACTCAATGATTTTAAGTATTTTTAACCAAACATACATATATCAAATTTTTAAAGAGACTCACTCAAATAAGCAGCTAGTTATTCCACAAATATATACAGATGAAGTTTTGACACAATTATTAATTGTTTATTTACCTAAATATAACACATTTATTTTTGAAACCTTACTATGAAAAAGAAACAGCATGGGGGGGGGGTGAAGTGAAGATGGCAACATGGAGGGAGGAATTTCCAGAAAATCTCCTCTAGAATATACTCCAAAAGCCTTAAAATTATGACTCTAACCAAATTTTAGAGTGGCAGAATCACAGAAAGTTTGAGTAAAACAATTTTCTGACCAAAGTCAACTTGGAAGATCTGTGGAAAGAGTCTGCTCCACTGGGGTTGGAAGGAATTCCAGCCTTCCAAGAAGAGCCCACAGTGTGCCTGGGTCCCTCAAAAACACTCAAAAGCCTAGAAAGCATATGAAAACCAGGTCATGGGCTGGGGAAATGAGTAAACAACAAGAAAAAGTATCTGACCATAGATAATTTTTTTTTGTTCCATGGAAGATCAAAAAATTTACTCAGAAGAAGATGAAGTCAAAGCTTCTATACCCAAGACCTCTAAGAAAAATAGGAATTGGTCTGATGCAATTATACAAGAGCTCAAAAAAGATTTTAAAAATTGAGAAAGGGAGATAGACGTAAAATTGGGAAGAGAAATGAGAGTGATGAAGAAAAATCATGAAAACCAAGTCAGCAGCTTGGTGAAGGAGATACATAAAACTACAGAAGAAAATAACATGTTTAAAAAAACAGTTTAGGTCAAATGCAAAAAGCAGGCCAAAAGGTCAATGAGGAGAAGAATATTTTTTTCAAAGCAGATGGAGAAATAAATAAAAAGGTTCCTCAAAAAAATAATCATTTCAAATGACGAATGGAGCTAAGGGAAGGTGATGATTTTGTGAGAAATCAAAAAAACAATAAAACAAAATTGAAAGAATGAAAAACTAGAAGAAAATGTGATATATCTCATAGGAAAAACAACTGACCTGGGAAATAAATCCAGAAGAGATAAATTTCAAATTTTTATGCTACCTGAAAATCATGACCAGAATAAAGCCCAGACTTCATTTTTCAAGAAAAAATCTCCAGGAAAATTGCCCTGATATCCTAGAAGCAGAGGGTAAAATAAAAATTGAAGGAATCCATCCATTACCTCTTGAAAAAGAATCATCTCCCCCACCCCACACCCAAAAAGCTCCCAGCAATGTTGTTGCCAAACTTCAGAATTCCCACATCAAAAAAGAAATTATCATTAGTAGCCATAAAGAAACAATTACCAATATCTTAGCAATACAGTCTGAACTACACAGGATTTAGAAGCATCATCATTAAAGACTCTTAGGACTTGGAACATTATATTCTGGAAGGCAAAATAGCTTAGATTACAACTGAGAATCAACTACTCAGCAAAATTGAACATCCTCTTTCAGGGGAAAAGATGGCCATTCAATGAAATAGGAGACTTTCAGACCTTCATGTTGAAATGACCAGAGATGAATAGAAATGTTGATCTCTAAGTATAGGACTCAGTTGAAGCATGGAAGGGTGGATGGGAAGGTCAAGGTATGAGGGATTTAATGATATTGAACTTCTTGCATTTCTGCATGGAAAGATGATAATGATAACTCATATGAACCTTCTCATTTATTAGTGCATTTAAATGTAGCTTATATAGGCAAGATACAGGAGAGAACTGAATATGAAGATACATATATATATACATATATATACATATATATATACACATATATGATGTAATCAATGGGCAAAAAAGGAAAGTATTGGGAGAAAGGGAAAGGTGCAGCAGAATGAGTTAAGATATTTCACATGGGGGGGGCGGAGCCAAGATGGCAACAATAAAGGATCCAGTCTTAGGCTCTCTCTGATAAAACTCATAAGCTAAGGACTCTAATTAAACTTTCCAGAGACAGAACCCACAGAGGGACGCAATGAGGCAGTTCTCCTACTCAAGGTAACCTGGAAAAGAGCAGAAAGGCTCTGCTTCCTGGGGCGGAGGGGTGGCCCGCCAGAGGGGTGGCCCACCGGAGTGAAAGAACCTCAGCCTCCCGGAGGCAGCCCCAGGGCACTGGGAGCCATGGCTCACAGCAGCGGGGGAGTCTCCTGAGCTGCACCCCGGGGGAGCACCAGGCACAAAGTGGGGAAACAGTGGGGGACCTCTGCCAGAGCGAGCACGTGGAGCCCAGCCTTCAGGGCACATGCAAGCAACATGGTCTTTCTGCAGCCCTGATCCAGGAACAGAAGCAGGCAGAGCTGGTAAGCAGGAGCCCCCAGGGCATGAGCCCATTGAGTTGAGGGAGGGGAGTGAAGAGCGAGAGACTGCAGAGCTTTGTCCTCAGCCCCAGGAACAGGACTCTGGGGCTCTGACCACATTCAGATCCTGATTGCAGTCTAGACCCCCCCCACCGCCAGAAGAGCAGCAGGCCCCCCCACTCTCCTCAGCCCCATGGCAGAGTGGGGCACATATGGTCATTCATAGACCAGGAGGGAGGACAGAGCCTCACACACTGAGACCCTTGTGGGAGTGTCCCAAAAGATCAGGAAGCACCCCAAAACAGGCACAGGCTGGGAAAAATGAGCAGAGAAAAAAGAGGAAAACAATTGAGAAATATTTTGCAAATGAGCCCAAGAAGGATCAAAAACACTCAGTCTGAAGATGAGGAAGCACAAGCTCCTGCATCTAAAGACTCCAAGAAAAACAGAAATTGGGCTAAGGCTATGACAGAGATTAAAAAAGACTTTGAAAATCAAATGAGGGAGTTAGAAGAAAAACTGGGAAAAGAAATGAGAGAGATGCAGGAAAAACATGAAAATGAAGTCAGCAGCCTAGTCAAGGAAATAAAAAAAAATGCTGAAGAAAATAGCATGCTAAAAACCAGCTTAGATCAAATGGATAAAACACAAAAAGTTGTGGAGGAGAAGAATGCTTTAAAAAGCAGAATGGGCCAGATGGAAAAAGAGATAAGAAAATTCTCTGAGGAGAACAAAACCTTCAGACAAAGAATAGAATTCAGGGAGATTGATGAATTTGCCAGAAATCAGGAATCAATACTTCAAAACCAAAAAATGAAAAATTAGAAGAAAATGTGAAATATCTCATTGAAAAAACAACTGATATGGAAAACAGACTTAGGAAAGATAATTTAAAAATTATTGGAATACCTGAAAGTCATGATCAGGAAAAGAGCCTTGACATCATTTTCAAAGAATTACTACAGGAAAATTGCCCTGATATCCTAGAAGCAGAGGGCAAAATAGAAATGGAGAGAATCCACCGATCCCCCATGAGAAAGAGATCCCCAAAAACCAACCCCTAGGAATATCATAGCCCAGTTCCAGAACTCCCAAGTCAAGGAGAAAATATTACAAGCAGCCAGAAGGACAAAATTCAAATACCATGGAGCTGCAGTCAGGATCACACAGTACTTAGCAGCAACTACATTGGAAGCTCGTAGGGCTTGGAATAGAATATACTGGAAGGCAAAAGAGCTTGGAATGCAGCCAATAATCAACTACCCAGCAAGGCTGAATGTCCTCTTCCAAGGAAAAAGATGGACTTTCAGTGAACCAGGGGAATTTCAAATGTTCTTTTTGGAATGGCCAGAGCTGAACAGAGGGTTTGATCTTCAGATACAGGACTCAGGTGAAGCATGGAGATTGGAGGAGAGGGGGGAAATATGAGGGACTTCATGAGGATGAACTGCATGTATTCCTGCATAGAAAAATGACACTGATAATACTCATATGAACCTTCTCAGCTAATAGAGCAGGTAGAGGTAGCTTTTATAGTTGAAGCACAGGAGAAAGCTGAATTCGAAGATAAAATATGGTGTAAAAATGGAGTTAATAGAAAAAAAGGTAAATGTAATGGGAGAAAGAAAAAGGAGAGGGGGAATAGGCCAAGATATTTCATATAATAAGACTTTTCTTTATTATAATGAGCTATTGCAATGATATGGAAGGGGGGAAGGCAAGGGGGAATGATGGAAACTTCACTCTCATCAGAGGTGGCTAGGAGAGGAAACAGCATATATACTCAATAGGGTATAGGCATTCGGAGTAAGGAGAGGGGCCGACAGGGTGAAGGGGGGGGATGTGAGTGATGGAGGAGAGGATGGACCATGGGGGGAGAGTGTTCAGATATAACACATTTTCTTTTTTTACTTCTTGCAAGGGGCTGGGATTGGAAGGCCTGTCCAGAACCCCAGGGCCAGGTGGATTCTGGGCCTAAGGGGTGGTATGGGGACTTGGGGCTTCTTGGCCCCAGGGCCAGGGATCTGTCTGCTGCACCACTCAGCTACCCTACAGCAGAGTCAGAGTGAAAGGAGAGAGAAAATATAGTACATGGTAGTGGAGAAATACCAAAGGAGGGAGTTGCGATCAGCAATGGCAACATTGGAAAAATATGGAAGTAACTTTTGCCATGGACTAATCATAAAGAATGTGATCCACGCACAACAGAGTTATTGGTGTTAGAACAAAGACTGAAGCACATTTTTAAATATTATTATTATTTTTGGCGGGGTGCAGGGCAAATGGGACTGGGTGGCCTGCCTGGGGCCGCATAGCAGGGTGATCCTTGGGTGTCTGAGACTGGATTGGTACCTGGGTGCTCCTGGCTCAAGGGCCAATGCTCTGTCCACCACCCAGCCACCCCTACTATTATTACTATTTTATTTTATTTTGGGTCTTTTTTCTTTTCTTTTCTTTTTTTTTTTTTTTGTTTCTACAGGGCAGTGGGGATTGGGTGGCTTGCATATCGCACGGCTGGGTGATTGTTGGGTGTACAGGGCTGGATGTGGACTCTGGTGCTCATGGTTCCAGGGCTGGTGCTCTGTTCATTGCACCACCTGGCCATACCTACAATTATTACTATTATTTCTTTTAATTTTAATTTTTTTCTCCCCTTTATCGCTGAAGCAAGTCTATATTTATGGGGGGGGTATCTCGTTTACTCTTAAACAAGAATATTTTACTAATGTAAAAATAACATTAATTGTACAAAATGAGAATAAATATTAAATTAAAAAAAGGAAAAAAGAAAATAAAAAAATATATTTTACATAAAAGAGTCAAGAAAAAGCTTTTGCAATGGAGTGGAAGGGAGAAGGTGAGGGAGAATGAGTGAACCTCCATTATCATTAGAAATGGTACAGAGAGGAAAGAACATACACATCCAATAGGATATAGAAATCTATCTTTCCCTAGAGAAAAATGGAAAGGAAGAGATGGGAGAAAGGGGGCAGGAGTAAAGGATGGGATGGAGAGGTATTAGAAGAGAGGGAAGATTGTGGGAGAGGGTAGTCACATATACAACACTTGAAAGGTAATGGATTTGTGTGGGCTGCCAGCGTGGCACAGCTGGGTGGTTGTTGGGTATCTGGTACCAGATTTCGACTTAGGTCCTCCTGACCCCAGGATTGGTGCTCTATCTACTGTGCCATCTGAATGCCCCACAACACAATTTTGAGGAGGGACAAAGTGAAAGGAGAGAGAGAATAGAGTAAATGGGAGTGGGGAGGAATAGAATGGAGGGATATACAGTTAGCAGTAGCAATTGTGGGAGAAAGATATTGGAGTAACTTCTCTGATAGATTTATGATGAGGAATGTGATCCTTCCTAGGGACAAAGCTGATGGTATCTGAACACAGACTAAGGCACATTTCTTTTTCTTTTTCTTTCACTTTGTTTGTCTTGAGGATTCTCTATCTTTGTGGGGGGTGATTGTGATTACTTTTACCATAGGACTATTGTGGTTATGTGCAAATGAATAAATACTTTTAAAAAAAAGAAGCAGAATAAGGGAGCAGAGTCTAGCAATATAAAAAATTGAGTAAACAATTTCAAGTTCTTGTGATATTGCTTTTCTGAAAAGTTATTAGATTTTCTTTTATTGTTGCAGTTGGAAGGCTGCCAACACTGTAACTTTTCTAAATTTCTTTCAGATAAGTAGTCCTATGAAATTGTAAGGATACAGAGATCTAAGGCAACTAACTGATTTTATGTGAACTTCCACAAAATCCCTAGTAGGAATGCAATCACCATTAAAGCATTTGCAAATAAGGGCATGTTGAGAAACTCATCAATCTCTTCCATTTAGAATAAGAAATTTATGACCTCGAATATAGTCGCTGACATATTCAAACAGAAACAAATTCTCGTGGCTACATACTGATTTAGAACACCAAGAAGTAAGTATTACCTTGATTGAATTGTATTTCATTTATTTGTTTATTTATTCATTAAAATCATTCCCATTGCATTTTATTCTATGTAAATCTGCAATCTAGAATTTTGCTACTACCTTGTGACTTGCATCATGTTGGACATATTTCTAAGATACTGGTAAATAACTTTAATAAGGTTTGGCTTCCTTGATTTATGTATTTCTTGCTATTAGTATTTAGGTTGTTATAAAGTTTATCTTTCTGATTCCATTTGTCCAAGAATCTTTTATGATTACATATTATATATATATAGATATAGATATAGATATAGATATATAGATATGTTGTGGAATATTGACAATGAGTGAAAAAATACATTTACTATATGTGTTTCAAGCTGGGGATAAAAAAAGTGAAGGTTCCCCCTTTTTGTTTGCAAATAATTGGAGTCAAAATATAAAGGGGAATGGTGGCCAGAGAGTTTTGATAAAGTTCCAAGATTATGATTAGAGCAATATGAGAACAGATTGTCATATCATCTCAGAAGCATTGGCTATATTCAATCGTATTGGTTAAAGACCTCGAAAGTAGGGGACTGAGAGGCAACTGCACATGACACTTAGGTAGTTGATGGAAATATGGCAAAGGGATCCAGAGAATTATTATTGGAGCAGCTGGTCTGAGAGAGTTAGCCATGGATGAGAATCTTATGAATTAGGACATCAAGGGTTCCAAATTGGGATTCTTGTTATTGTTTGTCCTTAGTTTTCAAAGTGGAACAGTGACATCACAGGTAGTATCTTGATTTGTCCATTAATTGTATTTAAGTAAGGAAAATTTGTAGAAAGCTGTCAGTCTCAATATCTCTTCTTGACTCATTAAAGTCCAATGACAGGACAAAAGTCAAGATGATTCGTGATAGTCTGGGACTTAGTGGATGACTTTAACATCTTTAATGTCTGATTCTGCTTTGAGTACTTCAAGGCACCTGTTCAGTTTCCTTTAAGACCCTTGGAACACATTGTTATCATTTACCTTTTCTGCATATTACCCATTCTTCACATGCTTGTGGTAGAAATTCTTCTAATTCACCAGCAGTTTTGAGGCATGTCAGTTAGATTCAAACTGGTTTAGTTCATATGCATATGGTTTGCCAGTGTGTGACAGCTCAATATATTACAACTTCTTGGAACCACATGTGAGAGTTGGATTAATCATGTTTCACCAAAGGTGGATGATCAACCCTGAAAAGGTCCCAATAAGAGCTTACATCAGAGGTGCTATTCTTTCTGAATGCCTTATATATACCTGGAAATTTTAGATAAATTACGATAATAATATATAAGGCATTGCCACTCAGGTAAAGTCTGTTGTAATCAACCTACGCTATGAGCGAGAATGTGGTCTAATTGATAGAGCTGAATTTGGAAAAAGGGCCTTGCTTCAAGTCCAGTCTCTGAAATATACTTGGTATAAAACCTGGTCAAATCGCTTAATATTTCATTGTTCTCAAGCAATTTTCTTAGACTATAAATAGAAGAGATTCACATCTGCATTAGTTAAAGGGATTTCCCTAGGAGGAGACACTTATTCTGATGAAATTATAGCTTGAGCCAATCCTTCTATCATTAGTGAGATTTTATGGAATCTTTATTTAAAATGTGGCCACTAAGCTATGATGTGTTGTTGAAAATTATCTGAAAAACTTATTTTCTTTTCATCTTTCTATCAGGAATATTTTTGGACAAGTTAGTAGCAGAACAGGGATGAAACAAAATCAACCTAGTAATTATCCAAGAAAGAAGCCAAGGAGAAGAAGAATGAATATTTCCCAAATTGTGCCATTCAGTTGGGCCTCCCATTGAGTTAGCTCTCATTGACAAGTACTGCAAATGGACAGTGAGCTAGACTCAAAGTTGAATAGAAGGAGGATAGTGGGCTGGATTAGCTTTGGGAAACTGTAATCTGCTTTCAATGATTTCAAGCTGTTGTCTGCCACTACAATCCATTTTTAAATAAGTTTCTCTCTTAACACCAATATAAACTGGTCATGTGCTACAGTATCAAAAAAATTACTTGATCTCTTCTGCAGAAATAATTTCCAAACACTATATAATACATGATGATGAGTATATAAATTTAAAGAAAAAGTATTTATAAAATTATGATTATATTAAAGGCATATTTAATGAAGGACTGACAAGGAAACAAGCAGGGTTTTGTTGTTTAATAATTTTTGTTTATGGCAAAATGATTCAGATAAAAGAAGAGTACAAGATCACTTGATAACAACCAAAGACATAATGTTATTTGGCAATTCTCTGAATATAAATTAGGCAGATATGAAATAGGTAGACAGAAACTTGTCAAAGATGTTTAGTGTTGTAATGAAGTTTTGTCCTGTGTTAATTTCAAATGATAGAAGGTGTTTTACTGGAGAATCAATTAAATTCTCATGTTTAGCATTGAATTCATTAAGTCCTTAAATACTACAGATCACACTCAAGACATTACATCATCACTCAGAAGATATAGCACAGCAAGTTATATAGAAAGTATTGAATAAGAAATGTATATTTCCCAGACTGGATATGCAATAGGATGAAAGACTTTTGAATTGCTTTATCAATAGATATTTATTGGACAGTCAATTCATATGGACAAGGAACTGGGTCAAGATTTGTATAGGAATAAAAAAGAGGACTAGATGGTATTTAGAAAAGAAGATAAATCTTGCAACAATTTCATACTGTTCCCTCTTCCCAAAATTCACCTTTTTAAACACCAATAATTTCACCAGTGTTTTAATATAATTAAAAACAATGGAAAAATATAATCTCAACTGACTCAAAATTTAAGGTGATAACATGGGGCAAGGGGAAGAATAATGGTTAATGCATGCAGGTAAGAAATTATGAATGCTTATTTACTTGTGAGTTATAAAATATTATTTTTAAGAATATGCATGATGAAATTAAAGCATGTTGTTGACATGCAATTTTATTGTTGATGTTTAGGTCCTTCCCATTTTGGGTTTTCATAGCAATGATATTGAAGTGGCTTACCATTTCCTTCTACAGATCATATTACAGGAGAAGAAACAGGCAAAATGGGTTAAAATACTTTATAAGTGTGTGAGGGTAAATTTTAACTCAAGTTTTCCTGACTACTGGCCTAGCTTCTGTGCCAACCAGCTGCCCTGTTCATATGGCAGTAATGAGAAACAAGATTTATGTCACTTTAGTGCCATTAGAGGACATAATAACAAAAGAACTAAAACAAGTCATGAAATTAATTAAATAGATCTTTAATGGAATATTTAACATGGACAAAAATTATCCAGGATAAGAAGGTATGAATGAATTATTTATAAAATTAGAAGTGATGAGATCAATAAGATTGCAAAATCACTGAAACATCAAAACACTATATTCTAAAACATTAATTATAACAAATATTTTCCCAACCTTGCATTAAAAATATCTTTTACTCAGACAGTCTATCTACTTGATTACTAATAATAAATGAATGAGGATGGGGAAATCTAATGTTTTGATGCAATAACTCATAACTTAAATGTCAGAACAGAAATATAGTGAAGTGGAATAGCAGAATTTTTACAAATCTCAGTCTAGATTTTGCAATAAAGATAAGTAAGAAAAATATGTGGTTTTGTAAAAGTATTTTTATGCTATTTTCTAGAAATATCATTATGAGTTGTCTTTATACTATATTATGGAATACTTTATATTAAGATAAAAATGGAAACCAGAAAAAATCAGGTTAAATATTAAAATGTTTTGGATTGTGCGCTTTCTTAATATTGTTAATACCTGGGCAGCAAGGTGGCACAGTGGATAAATCCCAGGCCCTGGAGTCAGGAGGACCTGAGTTCAAATACCACCTTAGACAAATGATAATTGTGTAGCTGTGTGACCTTGGGCAAGTCACTTAACCCAACTGCCTTTTAAAAAGTAAAAAATATATATTCTTAACACTTTTTTTGTTTTCCTTCTGGTAGGATTAGATATGCAGGGCAAAGCTCAGATTTATCTATTATCTAGTAGTTTTTGGGCAGGAAATGAACAGTAGAATTTGGGACTTGGTTATTATCTGCAGTATGAGAACCAGATTCCATAAAAAAAATTGAATATAGTGGAAGAATATTCAGTCCAGTCAGTTCTCATTAAAGGTTTTCTGATGATGATGATGATGATGATGAATGACAACAATGATGACGATGTTGAAGATAAGGCTGATAATGGATGCAGAATAAAAAATTGAGAAAGACAACTAAATGGACCAGAGATAAAATGAAAAAAAAAGTGATCCTAGAATAGGTGGAGAAAACAGGAGAAATTTTCTCAACGTATACAAAAGTTAGGTAATGATATTCTTTGATTCTAAATATGTTGTAGGAATATTTAATATCATAAGGGAATTATAAAGTTGTCTTGTATTGGTTCAACCTTTGGAAGCATAGTCAAATCATAAAAGAATTTATCATTACACTCAAAGACAGCCCAGTACTCTAAATCATGTTGACATTAAAATAGAAAAATTTAAAAATATTAGCTTATCAAACATTCAGTCTCAAAGGTATAAGTGTGCTTTAGTTACAGGGATTTGATCAACAATTTAGTGTGAATGAAAACTTCTTCAGTGTAATTTGTCAACTCTGGTTTATTAGTAACCTGCAAAAATAGAATTTGTTTCTCCTTATAATAAATCATTAATCATTCAATAAAATGTAAATTTCACATGATAGAACTATTTGTTTTCCTAATTAAAGATAACTGAAAGGAATGAAATGGTTTCTATTCAGCATTCCTAGATAAATAAATTTCTTTTTTATTAGCTCCATCTGATGGTTAATTTAGTTTTTGCACATTGCTTAGCAATAAATTTCTGCAGGGTAATTTCATATAAGACTTTTTTCCTTCAACTTCTCTTCTTTTATTTTCATCATTTGCTTTCTCATGACAATGACTTATCTTTTTTAAGGAAAAGTAGTTATTGGTGGAATTGAGAAACATAAATTATTAGTGAAACTTATTCTGAAAATTCTAAAATTTCAGTTATTATTTATATGCTCAATGTTACATGAATATCAGTGAATATAATAAGGGAGAGTCAGTATGATAACTGAGAGAAGAAAATCTCTTCTAACTATGGATTGCTTTTTTAGTTTCCATGCTTCTTGCTGAGAACCGTCACAATATCCATTAGGATTGGGAATCAGGAGATCCCTGGACAGAAATATAGATAAAAGCCTCATTTGTTAAATTGTAATAATATCGTGGTTATAAAATCAATAGTGATTTTTGGAAAGCAATTTGTAAATATCCAATGCTTTGCATACATTATTTGAAAGTATTTTGTAAACTCTAAACAGAGCTAAATATATATTATGAGAAAACATTTTTAAATTTTAGAGATATACAAAAAATAACAAGAAATAATATATATGCAAACTCCTTTGTAAGTCATACAATAATCCTTAAATGATAGGCATTATCATTACCCTATAGTTAACAACAAAAAATTCTCCTTGTTCTGCTCATTTCATTCAACATCAATTCATATAAGACTTTCCAGAATTTTTTTTGAAATCTTACTGCTCATGATTTCTTTTATTTTCATTTATTATTATTTCTTTTATTTTTTCCAATTATATTCAAATATAATTTTCATCATTCATCCTTTTGAAAGGTTTTGAATTGCACATTTTTCTATCATTTACCATTTCAATACCTATGGAATTGAACAATCTGATGCAAGTTGTACATGTATAATTGTTTAGCATGTTTCCATATTAATCATGTTGTGAAAGATGAATTAGAACCAAGGGAAAAAATTCTTGTGAAAGAAAGAAAAATAAATAAAAGTTTAAAAATTAATATAGTATCCCTTGCTTTGAACACAAACTCTATAATTTGTTTTGTTTTGTTCTTCTCTTTCTTTTCCTGGATGTGGATGGCATTTTTCAAAATAAGTCTCTCAGTCCTTGAAAAAAAAGAAATTTTGTGAGGAGCTGTGCCCACCATAGTTGTTTATTTCACATTGTTGGTGTTAATGTGTAAAATGTTTTTGTGGTTCTGATAATTTCATTCCATATCATTTTGTCCAAGTCTTTCCAGGCTTTTCTAAAGTTATTTCTTACAAAATGATAGTACTCCATCATATTCATATTCCATGATTTATTCAACCATTCCTCAATTTATGGGCATTCCCTCAATTTCCAATTCTCTTCCTCTATAAAAAGAGCTGCTATAAATATTTTTGGACGTATGGATCTTTTGCTCTTTTTTAATTATATAAATTATTTTATTTGTTTTTCAACTACATACAATGGTATTTTTCTACCAATCAGTTTTAGCAAGGTTTTGCATTTTATAATTTTTTTCTTCCTGTCTCCCTTCCCTTCCCTTCCCCGTCCCCCCCAAAAGAAGACAATTCCCATATAGGCTTCACATTTACATCCATGATAAGTATAGATCAAAATTGAATGAGTTGTTAGAGGAGACTCATACCCAAAAGGAAGAAAGAAAAATTAGAGATGGCAAAATTATGTACTACAGAAGACAACTTTTATAAATTGATGATAATAAGCTTTGGTCTTCCTTTAAATTCCTCAGTTCCTCCTCTGGATACAAATGATATTCTCCATCATAGAGTCCCTAAATTTGACCCTGAATATTACACTGATGGAATGAACGAGTCCATTAAGAGAGATCATCACTCCATGTTGTTGTTATGGTGTATAGTGATCTTGTTCAACTCATCTCTCTAAGCATCAATTCATGCAAGTCTTTTTAGGCTTTTCTGATATCCAGTCTCTCATTATTTCTTATAGAACAATAGTATTCCAACACATATATACATATACCACAATTTGTTCAGTCATTCCCCAATGGATGGGCATCCTTTCAGTTTTCAATTCTTTGCCATTACTAAAAGACCTGCTATGAAACTTTAGGTACATGTGGGATTTTTACCCTTTTTCATGATCTCTTCAATATACAGACCCAGTAGTATTATTCTGGATCAAATGGTATGCATAGATTTATTACCCTTTGGATATAATTCCAAATGGTTCTCCAGTAAAGTTGGATCAGTTCACAACTCCACCAGAAATGAATTAATGTCCCTGATTTCCCACATCTGTTCCAACATTAATCATTATCCTTTCTGGTCTTATTTACCAATCTGAGAGGTGTGAGCTGGTACTTCAGAGATGTAGCAATTTGTATTTCTCTAATTAATAATGATTTAGAGCAATTTTTCATGTGACAAGAGATAGCTTTTTTTCCTCATCTGAGAATTACCTTTGCAGATCATTTGACCATTTGTCAACTGGGGAA
This sequence comes from Macrotis lagotis, assembly GCF_037893015.1. Taxonomy (NCBI): domain Eukaryota; kingdom Metazoa; phylum Chordata; class Mammalia; order Peramelemorphia; family Peramelidae; genus Macrotis; species Macrotis lagotis. The sequence continues at coordinate 714,232,707 of NC_133658.1, forward strand.
TGACTTCTTTTATTTATAAATGTTATTCAATTCTCTATATATTTTAGGAATGAGTCCTTTGTAAGAAACACTAGTTGTAAAAATTGTTTCTTGAATTTACTTTATTCTTTTTGATCTTGGTTACAGTGGTTTTGTTTGTGTAAAAACTTTCAAATTTAATGTAATAAAAATTATCCAATTTGTTTTGTATAATGTTGTTTACTTCTTTGTTCTTAAATTGTTGTCCATTCCATAGATCTGAGAAGTAAACTATTCCTTGTTCTCCTAATTTTCTTATAATATTCTCTTTTACATCTAAATCCTACACCTATTTTAACCTTATATTGATTTAAAGTGTGAGATGTTGGTCTAATTCTACTTTCTGTCAGTTTCTTATGGTTTTCCCAGCAGTTTTTAATCAGAGAATGCATTAAGATCCCAGTAGCTGGATGCTTTGGGTTTATCAAGCAGTAGATTACATAAACATATCCTGCAGACTCTTTTTCAGCTATATTCCACTGATCCACCACTCTATTTCCTAGCCAATACTCAATCATTTTGATAACTAATACTTTATTTTATAATTTTAGATCCAGTGTGGATAGGCTGCCTTCTTTTGTATGTTTTTTTCATTCCCTTGATATTCTTGACTTTTTGTTCTTATGATTTTAGTTACTATATTTTCTAGATCACTAAATTAATTTTCACAAAATCTGATTAGTATGGCAATAAATATATTGTTTAATTTATGTAGAATTGTCATTTTAATTACACTACTCATATATATGTTATGTACATCTGATGTTATTTGTGTGAAAAGTGTTTTATAGTTTTCATGGAGATTCTGAGTCTCCCTTGGCAGTTATACTCCCAAGTATTGTATGTTGTCTGAAGTTATTTAAAATGAGATTTCTCTTCTGTCTTATGCTGTTGTATCTTATTAATAATATGTATAAATATTGAGGATTTACTTGAGTTTATTTTATAACTGACAACTTTGCTAAAGTTGCTAATTGTGATACTTTCAATTTCTCTAGATATACCATCATAGCAGAAGCAAAGAATGAGACTTGTTTTTCATTCCCTATATTAGTTTTGTCAATTTCATTTTCTTTTATTGCTAAAGATAACATTTATAATACAATACTGAATAATAGTGATGATAACTGGCATCCTTGCTTCACCCCTGAATCTTATAAGGAATGCTTCTGGTTAATTCCCATTGAATATAATGCTTGTTGATGTTTTCAGATATATACTATATATATTACTCATTTTAAGTACAAATCCATTTATTCCTATGCTCTCTAGTGTTTTTAGTAGGAATGGGTGCTGTATTTTGTCAAAAGCTTTTTTCAGCATCTATTGAAATAATCATATGATTTTTTCAAGGTTTATTAGTAATATGGTCAACTATGCTGATTGTTTTCTTAATATTGAACTAATCTTGTATTCCTGGTATAAATCTTGCTTAGTTATAGTCTATTATCCCAGTGATAACTTGCTATAATTATTTGGTCATATTTTATTTAAATTTTTGCACTCATATTCATTAGGGAAATTGGTCTATAATTTTCTTTCTCTGTTTTGACTCTTCCTGGTTTTAGGTATTAACACTGTATTGGCATCATAGAAGGAATATGGTAGAAATCAACCTTCACCCATTTTTCCAAAGAGTTTACATATAATTGAAACCAATTTTTCCTTGAATGTGTAATGGAATTCACTTGTGTATCCATCTAGCCCTGGAGATTTTTTCTTAGTTGAATTTCACTTTTTTCATTTTTGATACTAGTAATTTCATTTTCTTCTTTCTTTTTTTAATGAAATTTACTAAAATTTTAAGTCTTTTTTTGGTTTTTCTCATAAAACCAACTCTTAGTTTTAATTATTAGTTCAATAATTTTGTTGTTTTTGCGTTTATTAATTTTTCTTTTAATTTTCAAAATGTCTAATTTTGTATTAAATTGGAGATTTCTAATTTGTCCTTTTGCTAATTTTTTTAGTTGCATGCTCAGTTCATTGATATCCACCTCTATTTTATTCATGTAGACATTTAGAGATACAATGTATCTCCTAATAACTGCTTTGGTTGTATCCCAAAATTTTTGGTGTGTTGTCTTCCTATTGTCATTAGATTGGATGAAACCATTAATTCTTTCTATTTGCTGTTTGATCTGCTCAGTCTTTAAAAATACGTTATTTAATTCCCAATGGGTTTTAGGTCTATCCCTCCTTGGTCCTTTTTATCCCGTGATCATATTTGAAAAGGATACATTCAATATTTCTGCCTCTCTGCAATTGATTGTAAGGTTTTTATGCTCTAACACATAGTCAATTTTTGCGTTGGAGCCATGTGCTAAAGAAAAATAGGAATATTTCTTTCAATCCCTATTCATTTTTCTCCAGAGGCCTACCCTATTTATATTTCTATCATTCTCTTCACCTTCTTCACGTCCTTCCTGTCTATTTATGGTTACATCAGAGGGGGAGGTTGTGGTCTCCCACCAGGAGAATTTCGCTCTCTAGGTCTTTCTGCAAATGATTCATTTGATCCTCTAAGAATCTGGATGCTATACTGCTTGGTGGATACATATTTAGTGTTTAAATTACTTCATTGTCTATTGTACTTTTTTAGGAGGATTTAGGAAAAATATAAATGGAGAAAGATAGCATAGAGGGAAATACAGAATTAGTAATCTTACCTATAAATGTGAATGGGTTGAACTGTCCCATATAATGAAAGCAGATAACATACTAAAATATATTGTTCACAAGAAACACATTTGAAACAGAGAGATACACACAGGGTAAAGGTAAAAGGTTGGACCAAAATATATTATGCCTCAATTGAAGTAAAAAAAATAATGGGTAGTGATCCTGATCTTAGATTAAAGTAAAAGAAAAATCAATCTCATTAAAAGGGATAAAGAAGGAAACTAAATCTTCTTAAAAGGCACCATTAATGAAAGTATATCATTACTAAACATGTATGTATCTACTGGTATAGCATCCAGTTTCCTAGAGGAAAAGCTGAATAAATTATTACAAGGAAACATAGACAGCAAAACTTTAATAATGGGGTACCTCAATCTCACTCTCTCAGAACTAGATAAATCTACTCATAAAATAAACAAGAAGGAAGTTAAGAAATTGAATGAAATCTGAGAAAACTTAGATATGATAGACCTCTGGAGAAAATTTAATGGGGATAGAAGAGAATATACCTTTTTCTTGGCAGTACATGAAACCTATACCAAAATTGACTATGTACTAGGGCATAAAAATCTATTATTCAAAGGCAGAAAGGTAGAAATAATAAATACTTATCAAACCATGATGCAATAAAAATTATTTGTAATAAAGGGTCATGGAAAGAAAACCAAAAACTAATTGGGAATTAAATAACTTTATCTTAAAGAACTGATGGGTCAAACAGCAAATAATGGAAATAATCAATAATAATATCCCAAAAATGATACTAATGAGACATTATACCAAAATTCATGGATGCAGCCAAGGCAGTTTTGAGGGGAAACTTTATATCAGCAAATGTCTTTATAAATAAAATAGAGAAACAGAAGATCAATAAATTGAGTATGCAATTTAAAAAGCTAGAAAAAGAACAAATTAAAGATCCCCAATTAAATACCAAATTAGAAATTCTGAAAAATCAAGGGAGAGATTAATAAAATTGAAGGTAAGAAAACCATTGACCTCAGAAATAAAACTAAGAATTAGTTTTATGGAAATGTCAAAAATGCAGAAAGATCTATGGTTAATCTGATTAAAAAAAGAAATACAATAAACAAATTACCAGGATCAAAAATGAAAATGGTGAACTAACCCCAATGAGGAGGAAATTAAAGAGATATTTTGGAGCTACTTTGTCAAACTATGTCAATAAATTGTTTAACTTGAGTGAAATGGATGAATATTGACAAAAATACAAACTGCCCAGATTAACAGAAGAGGAAATAAATTACTTAAATAATACCAATTCAGAAAAATATATTGAAGAAACTATCAATAAACCCCCTAAGAAAAAGTTCTCCAGATCCAGATGGATTTACAACTGAATTCTGCTAATTCCTATTCTATATAAGCTATTTTAAAAATGGGAGAAGAAACAGTTCTGCTAATTTTCTCTTATGTTTTTCCATTTGCTCTTTAAACTCCTTTCTTCTAAGAAATCTTCCTTAATTCAAGATCAATTCATATTCTCCCCTGATGTTCTACCCCTTCTATCCACATTTTCTGATCTGGTTTCCTTATCTCCACGGTAACATTTAATGCACCCTTGCTTTGCTCTGAACTTTCTTTAGTTTGGGCCCTTTATCTAAGGTTGTGTTGGGGGAGCAGTTGGTTTGCAGACCCCTGGCCTGGAGGCCTTGCTCACTGGAGTTAGGGACTCCAGGATGTTATTCAGTGGGTTCATCAGTAAGAAATGCCAGAAGCTTTCTCTGGATTGTATGTGTTGGAGGTGTCGGTGACTAACTCTGTAGGTCTGCAGCTGGATCTCCACTAGAGGCTCTCTCTGGATAATCAGTTTTAGGCAAGATATGCCACCCACACCCAACCTGGAAGGTTTCTGTATTTGTTCTGGAGAAAGTCAGGTCCTCCCACAAAGGTTGGGCACATTAGTTGGGAAAGAGGGGCCCCTCCACTGCAAACATAGGGGCAGGGTTTGTGGTCCAGGTCTTCCAGACCAGCTTAGTTGACCAAGTAAATATCTAGGTCAACACATTAGAGCTCTCCAGTCGCCCACTGAGCAAACAGCAAATGCTCCTGCCAGCCCTCTCAGCCTTACTCTACTGCTCGTACATTGGGTCTGTGCTCTGTTCTGGGCAGGCCCACACTCCCCCATGACAGACCTTGGAGGTATCTGTTTCCCTCAGTTCTTCTGTAGATTCTGTGTATCCAAAATCTTTTAAGAGGCTTGATTCATGTCAGTTCTAAGGAAAAGTCAGGACAGCTTAAAACAGTGCCCAGATTCTTTCTGCCATCTTGGCCAGAAGTCCCATCTTTTCCTTTGTTTAAGGATCTCTCTAGGATATAGACCAAGTCTTGTTATTACTGGTTCAAAGAGTAGGTAGAAAAAGATTGCCTTTTGGCATAGTTTCAAATAATTCTCCTGAATGGTTAGATCGGTTTACAATCCCAACAAGAGTGCATTAGTATCCCAGTTTTTCCATATCCTCAAAAACATTGAACATTTTCCTTGTGTTTATTTTAACTAATCTGATAGGGTATGTAATTCAGAGTTGTTTTAATTTACATTTCTCTAATTAATAATGATTTGGGAATTTTGGGGGTGCTATTCTGTTCTTTGATTTTTTCTTTATGTTGCATGGCAACTTTCCTGAGGGCATACAGTTTGGTAATTAAGCATCTGAGGATGAATTTGAACTCAGCTCCTCCTGACTCCAAGGTTGGTACTCTATCCACTTCGCTACCTAATTTCCCTCAGGATTTTTTTTTAAATCATAGACATCCTTAGTTTCTTCATATGGCATTTGTCTGTTAATACCTTTTCACCATTCATCAATTGGAGAATGACTTTTCTTCTTATAAGTTTGATTTAGTTCTCTATATATTTTAGAAATAAGTCCTTTAGCGGAAACATAAGCTATATAAATTGTATATCAGTTTTTGCATTCCTTCTAATCTTGGTTCCATTGGTTTTGTTTGTGCAAAACCTTTTTTATGTAATGTGGTGGAAAATATCTTTTTTTACAAAAATGGATAATGTTTTCTCTTTCTTCTTTTGTTGTAAACTTCACCCCTTTCCATAGTTCTGACAAAAGAGAATATAGGAATTTTCTCCAAATTGGCTTATGGCATCACCCCTGATATCTAAATCTTTACTCATTTAGACCTTATCTTGACATAGTGATTGAGATATTGGTTTGGGACTAGTTTTTGCCATACTATTTTTTAGTTTTTTTTTCCAACAGTTTTGCTTTAGATAGTGCGTTCTTATTCCAAAAACTATATTAATCAAACAGTAGATTACTATAATCATTTACTACAGGTTCTTTTGTATCTACTCTATTCCACTTAACCACTTTCTATTCATTGGCCATTATAAGACAGCTTTGATGGTTGCCACATTTTAACTTTAGATCTTATATGGCTGAAGTACCTTGTTTTGTTTTTTTTTCATTAATTCCTTGATATTTTTTTACCTTTAATTCTTCCAGATGAATTGTGTTACTATTTTCTCTAGGTTTGTAAGAGAATATTTTGGTAGTTTGATTAGTATGACATTGAATAAGTTGTTTAATTAGTATTAATTTAATTAATTATCATTTTTATTACATTAGATTGACCTACTGAATAAGAAAATGAGATTCTTATATGAGTAAGTTCTCTCGAGCCTGTATGAGAACGTGCCATCCTCATGAAATCACCCCCTGGAACATGTCCTATGTGATTTGGCCGTGTTCTTAGAGTCCCAGGAACTAGCCATTCCTTGGAACATAAACAGTACTGAAAAGAACTGGCTATTCTCTCAGTGCTGACCTTAATTATGTTGCGTCTTGTGGCCCCATATGATGTATTCCTAAAGTCATAACACTTACTGATGTCCTACACTCATGATAAAAACTCTGGGATCCTTTCCAACTGAATTGGCAACAGGCCTTCTTTGTTCTCCCCTAATAAATATCCTGAAACCCCAAGCATTGAAAGGAATCCCACCCATGGAGAAGACATGGAGAAGGCTCTCCCATTAGGGACTCCATGCCTGTTGAATCAGGATTTCCCAGCCAAGATGATTAGAGTTGGTCCCTCCCCCCAACCAATTGGTGATGTTTTCTTTATCTTTCTCTTCTTCTGCCTGGGGCTCTCCCATTCAGGACTCTCCCCTAAATGGTGATGTTTTCTCTCCCATTTGGGACTCTCCCCCGAATTGGTGATGTTTTCTCTATCCTTCTCTTCTACTTTTATTATAGTATTAATAATCCTTTGAATTTTATGTATTATTTGCTGTATTGGATGTTATTGTAAGCAATCTATTCCTTGCATTATTAAAATACTTTCATTTTCAACTGCCTGAGAGCATCATTTATAGGAATGACCCGAACCTCATTAAAATCACAATATACCTACCGATAAACAACTGAAATTTTTCCAATTATTTAAAACTCATTTTGTGTGAAAAGTTTTAAAATTATGTTCACATAGTTTCTGTGAGATAGAATCTCATCAATTTCCTATTGTTACTTTAAATAAAATTTCTTTATCTCTTGCTATTGGGTTTTCTGCTGGTTTTGGCTGGTTTATTTTATATCCTGAAATTTTAATAAGCTTGCTGAATGTTTAAAATAGTTTGAAATTTATTATCTTGGGTTCTTTAAGCATACCATCACATCATCTGCAAAGAGTGAAAGTTTTTTTTGCATTGCCTTTGCCAGTTCCTTCAATTTTTTTCTTCTTTTATTGCTAGCACTAACTATTCTATTGAATATTGACTAATAGTGATAAGAATGGGCATTCTTCTTTCACCCTCTGATCTTTTTTTTAATTGGTTATGCTTCTAGTTTATCCTTATTTTATATAAGGCTTGCTGAATATTTTAGATGAATATTTTTTATCATTTTAAGGAAAATTACATTTATTGCTTTTCATTCTAGTATTTTTAGTAGAAATAGGTGCTGTATTTTGTCAAAAGCTTTCTAGCATCTTGTGACATAACATAGTTATTTTTCTTGATATGGTCAATATAGAACAATTATATTCCCAATAATGAAAAATCTTTGCATATCTAATATTAATCATAGGAGATCAAAAATGTGTTTTCCAAGCGATAACTTGTAATTTCATTGATAAAATTTTATTTATACTTTTTATATCAATATTCATTAAGGATATTTGTCTATAACTTTATTTGTCCAATTTATCTCTTCCTGGTTTTAAAATCAGCACCATGCTGATGTCATAAAAGTCCCAGATTATTAGTTCAATTTTCTTCTCATTGTTTGTGAGTTACTCTTTTTATTTTTGATAACAGCTTAGTTAGTTTTTTCTTCCTTTATAAAAATCAGATTTAGCAAAAATTATCCAACTTAAAGATTTTTCAAAAGACTAAGACTTAATTTTTCTTTATTTCAATACTTTTTCTTCTTTTCTATTTTTAAATTTCACTTTTGATATTCAGAATTACTAATTTAATAGTTAATTGGGAATTTTTAATTTATTCTAGCTTTTTTAGTTGCATGCCAAATTCATTGATCTCATCTTTCCCTAATTTTTTTTTAGGTTTTTGCAAGACAAATGTGATTAAATGGCTTGCCCAAGGCCACATGGCTAGGTAATTATTAAGTGTCTGAGACAGGATTTGAACCCAGGTACTCCTGACTCCAGGGCCAGTACTTTATCCACTGCACCATCTAGCCACCCCCCCCCCAATTTCTTAATGTAAGAGATATTAAGTTTTCTTAGAACATTCTTTTGCTAAATAATACAAGTTTGGTAAGATTTCTCATAACTGACATTGTCTTAGATGAAATAGCTCATTATTTCTCTGATTTGTTGATTGATCAACTTATTTTTTAAAATTAGATTATTTAGTTTCAATTACTTTTTGTCTATCTTAACCTTTATTGTATACACATTTAATTGCATCATGATATTCAAAAAGTGCATTTAATATTTCTACTTTTCTGTATTCGGTATTTGATTGTGAGGTTTTTAAGCCCTAATTCATTTAAGTCAGTTTTTGTGTATGTACCTTACGCTGCAGAGAAGAAAAGTATATTCTTTCCTATGCTCATTCAATTTTTCTCATGAGGCCTTTCATTTCTAACTTTTCTTAAATTTTATTGACCTTCTTATTTACCTTGTGGTTGCATTTATCTTTTTTTTTTTTAACTTAAGTAAACCATAACAAATTCTGTTTTAGTCTTTTACCTTTATCTAATTCAAATGTGTTTTCTGTAAAGAACGTAATGTATATTTATAGTTCTTAATCTACTTTTCTATCCACTTCATTTTATTTTAGGTTTTTTTGAATGGTAAGGAGGTTAAGTGGCTTGTCCAAGGCCACACAGCTAGATAATTATTAAGTGTCAGAGGCGATATTTGAACACAGGTACTCCTGAATCCAGGGCTGGTGCTCTATCCACTCTACCACCTAGTCACCCCATCCACTTCATTTTTATGAGAGTTCATCCCATTCACATTTTCAGTAATGACTAATAACTCTATATTTTTCCTCCATCCTGTCTTTCCAGTTTTTATTTTGTACTTTCCTTTCCCTTTTCCAATCATATAATACTTTGTTTCTGACTTCAGTCTCTTAATACACCTCACTTCTATCAGTTGTTTTCTGTTTCCTTCTCCCTCCCTTCTTTAATTTTTCTTTTTTAACTTTTACTTTATTTTATCCTTATTTTAACTTTGCCTCTCTGTTTTATCAACTCCCTGTTGAATTTTATTTTCCCTTCCCCCAGATAGAGTATGATAAATTTCTAAACCCATTTGGGAAAGTATTTTATATACCCTCTTTTGGTCAAGTCTTTTGAGAGTAAGATTTGATTAATGTTCACAACTTCCTTCTTTCCCTCTACTGTAATAGATCCTTTGTGCATCTTCATTTGAGTTTATGCTCTAATACCTCTACATCTCTTAGTAAATGCTTCTCATATCAAATGTAGAGAAAATGTAGAGATAAAATGTAGACATAAAAACATGTAGAGAAAGGTGGCCTTGCTCTGCCAAATCTAATACTATACTAAAAGCAGCAGTCATCAAAACTGCCTGGTATTGGTTAAGAAATAGATTAATGGACCAGTGAATTAGGATGGGTTCAAAAGAAACAGTAGGAAATGACTATAGTAATATACTATTTGACAAACCCAAGGACATTACTTTCAGGGTTAAGAACTCAGTATCTGACAAAAATTTTGGGGAGGACTGGTAAATAGAATGACAAAAACTAGGCAAAGATCCACAGTTCACACCCTATACAAAAAGAAGGGCAAAATGGACACAGGATTTAGAAATAAATAAAGGGTAATACCCTTGACCATTTGATAGATCAAGAAATATTCTATTTGTCAGACCTATGAAAAGAGGAGAAATTTATGGCCAAAGAAGAAGTAGAGTAGATTATCAATTGCAAATTAAATGATTTTGATTATAGTAAACTAAAATGTTTTTGCACTAATATAAGCCATTCTGGGCAGATTAAAAGGGAAACAATTTTCATAGCTATGGGTTCTAAAAAATGTATAATTTCTAAAATATACAGAGTATTAAATCAATTTTAGAAGGTTGCAGTTCATTCCCCATTTAATAAATGGTTTAAGCATATGACCAAGGAGTTTTCAAAAGAAGAAAACTAAAGCTATAAATAATCAAATGAAAAAATGCTCCAAATTATTATTGATTAGAGAAATGCAAATCAAAACAGCTATGAGGTACCACTTCCAACCTTTCAAATTAGCCAAGATGACAAAAAGGGTAAAACAATTAATGTTGCAGAGGTTGTGGGACATTAATTCACTGTTAATCAAATTGTAAACTAATACAATCATTCTGGAGAGCAATATGGAAGTAAGCCCAAAGAACAATAAAACTGATCTTACCCCTTGACTTAGCAATACCAATAGTAGACCTATATACAGAAGAAATAAAAAAATGGGAAAAAGTCCAATAAGTTCCAAAATATTCATAGCAGCTCTTTTTACAGTGGAAATGAATTGGAAATTGAGGGGATGCTCATCAATTGGGGAATGACTGGAAAAGTTAGGGAATATGAATGTCATGAAGAATTATTGGCCTCTAGGAAACCAGGATAGGTCAGACTCTAGAGAAATATGGAATGAATTACAGAAGCCGATGCTGAGCAAAGGCTACAGAAAAAGAGAACATTGTTCACGTTATCACTAACAATGTGAGTTGATCAACTTTAATGGATACAGTTCCTCTCAGTAGTTAAGAGAACTAGGACAACCCTGGGAGACATACTATCCCAATCTAGAGGGAAAAAAAAAAGACAAAGCAAAACAAAACAAACCTACAGAATCTGAATGAGTACTACATTATTTTTTTTTGTTTGTTTAAATTCTCTTAGGGTGGAGCCAAGGTGGTGGTGTGAAGGCAGCATTTCCTGGGAACTCCTTCCCCAAAACACCAAAAGCTGTCAAATTATGACTTTAGCCAAAATTTGGAGGGGCAGAACCTACAGAAAGACTGAGTAATACATTTTCCCAGTCCAAGATGATAACTTAGAAGCTCTGTGGGAAAGGTGTGTTTCATCAGGACCAGGTGTTGGAAAAAAGCCCAGGCCACAGTGCAGTGCAGCCCAACCCAGTCCAGTCCAGGGATCACTGGGAACAACTTGAAGGGGCTTTGAGAGAACTCTGCTACACCAGAATGAGTGTGGAGTGAGGAGTACCAGCTGCAGAACCTGCAGTGAGAATCTGGATAAACCAGCCTGTACCTCCAGAGCACAGCCTACAGATGGTGAGGGGGTCTGGGGAGACTAGAAATCTCTCTGCTCTCCCTGGAGTAGGACCTGCTGTTTACCTACAATCATATCCAGCTTGCAATTTGACCTTCCATACTGAGATAGCAGGGTTTCTCCTCACAGTTCCAGGACAGAGAGGGAGTGGCTGTGGTCATCTACATATCAAAGCACAGGCAAGAGAGCATAAAACCTTGGAGGAGTAAAGAGCCCAGTGGGGTCTCTCCCCCCTCCACCCCCCAAAAACCCAAAGCCTTGAAAGTGTTGTAAATTAGTTTTGGTCTGAGGAAATGAGTAAACAACATAAAATGAAGAATCTGACCATAGAAAATTACTTCGGTCCCATGGAAGATCAAAATGCATACTCAGATGATGATAAAATTGAAGCTTCTGTATCCAAAACATCCAAGAGAAATAGAAAATGGACTCAGACTATGGATGAGCTCAAAAAATACTTTGAAAAGCAAATAAGGGAGGTGAAGGAAAAATTTGGGAGGAGAAATGGAAGTGATTGAAGAATCATGAAAACCAAATCAGCAGCTGGGTGAAAGAAATACAAAACAATACTGTACAAAATAATATGTTAAAAACTAGTTTAGGCCAAATGGAAAAAAGCAAAACAGAAGGCAAATGAGGAGAATGCCTTGAAAAGTTGAACTGGCCAGCTGGAAAAGGAGATAAATAAGCTCTCTTCAAATGCAGAATGGAACTAAAGAAAGATGATGACTTTGCAAGAAATCAGGAGGAAATAAAACTTTCCCAAAAAGGCCAAAAATTAGAAGAAAATGTGAAATATCTTATTGGAAAAACAACAAGCCTCAAAAACAGATACAGAAGAAATAATTTTTTTTTAGGTTTTTGCAAGGCAAATGGGGTTAAGTGGCTTGCCCAAGGCCACACAGCTAGGGAATTATTAAGTGTCTGGATTTGAACCCAGGTACTCCTGACTCCAAGGCCGGTGTTTATCACTATGCCACCTAGCCACCCCAGAAGAAATAATTTAAATATTATTGGACTCCCTGAAAGCCACAACCAGGAAAAGAGTCTAGACTTCATTTTTTCAAGAAACAATAGAGCAAAATTGCCCTGAGATCCTGGAAGCAGAGGGTAAAATAGGAATTGAGGGAATTCATAGGTCACATCCTGAAAGAGATTCCAAAATAAAACCTTCCAGGAAAATTATAGCTAAATTCCAAAACTTCCAAGTCAAAGAGAAAATTCTAAAAGCTGCCAGAAACAGACAATTCAACTACCATGGCTCCATAGTAAGAATTATCCAGCATCTGGCAGCATCTACATTAAGGACTCATAGGGATTGGAATATGATATTCTGGAAGGCAAAAGATCTTGGTTTACAACAAAGAATCAACTACCCAGCAAAACTGAACATCCTCTTACAGGGGAAAAGATGAATTTTCAATGAAACAGGGGACTTTCAAACTTTCCTATTGAAACAACCAGAGCTGAACAGAAATTTTGATCTTCAAGTACAGCACTTTGGTGAACCATAAAGGAGGTGGACAAGAAGGACTATGTAAGAGGAACTTTATGATATTGAACTGTTTGTTCAATATTTGAACTGCATGGGAAGAAGACACTGATAAGTCATATTAACTTTCTCACTTATAAGAGCTGTTAGAAGGAGCATATATAGACAGGGCATAGGAAGGAGTGAAATATAATGGCATACTATAGTAAAAAGATAGACATAATGGGTGATAAAGGGAAGTCCTAGAAGGATGAGAAAGGAGAGGAAGGAGATAAGAAATTTCACATGAGTCAAGAAACAAGCTTTTTTCCAATGGAGTGGAATGGGGAAGGAAAGAGGGAATGAATGAGCCTTCATTCTCACTAGGAATGGGTAATAGAGGAAATAACATAAATACTTAATAGTGTTTAGAAATCTGTCTTACCCCTAGAGAAAAATGAGAAGAGAGGGATGGGATAAGGGGAAATGGAAGGAGGGAAGGGGGGGGAATAGGTGATAGAAGAGAAGGAAGATTGTGGGAGAGGGTATTCAGATACAACACACTTTTGCACAGGGACAGATGAAAGGAGAGAAACAAAGAATATATGAGAGTGGGGAGGAACAGAGTGGAGGGAAATATAGCTAGTAATAGCAACTATGGGAAAAATATTGAAGCAATTTCTCTGGTGGACTTATGATAAAGAAGGCAACTCACTCCAGATACAGAGCTGGAATCTGAACATAGACTGAAGTACATTTTTTTATATCTCTCACTATTCTTGAGGTTTCTCATCTACTTGGGGGTGGGGAGACTATTATATCAATATAAAATAAATAAACCAAAATCACACTTGAAAAAATTCTCTTACTTTTTTTTCCTGCTTCGTGGTTTTCTTTCTTTTACCTTATTCCTTTCCCCTAATTCCTCATAAATAAATTGACTAGTCTGTAAACATGTTAAACACAAATGTATATGTCCAATATTCACCATGCTGTTCCCCACGGAGGGGAGGGCAGTGCAAAGGGAGGTCAGAAGGAAATTATGTAACTTAGAAATATTCATATACATGTAGATGAATATTGAAAATCTTCCTTTAAACGTAATTAGAAAAAATGAAATAAAATATAATTTGGGGGAAAAAAAGCAAATGCTTCTTATCATGTGTTAATTATTTTATTCCTGACTTATACTCACATCTTCTATCAAGGTATATTTCTTTTATCTTTCTTACTAGAAATATAATTCTCAACAGCTGATTAGTTAATTGATGCATTTATTTATAAGAATTATTATCTCATAATCACTTCATTTTGACAGAAAGCCACAGTCTCAGTTGAAGCACACTCCCCTCAACTATCACATTCGAAATACAATTCTCAAGTGTCAAAAAACATCATCATATTATAATTTATTATAACCAAATTTCCAAGCACACTTCCTCCAAGTATTCCTTTAGAAATGCAATCCTCATGAGTGAAAATATCATGCTAATAAAAATCACTTCATGATCTATTTATATTCATAATTTCTAAGTACACTGCCTCCAACTCCCCCAACAGAAATACCACTCTCATGTGGCAAAGTATCAAGTAAAGTCTAACTACTTTTATGATAAATCTATACCCAAACCCTCTACGAATGCCTCTTTTTTATGTTTTTTTATTAGCAAGACAATGGGGTTAAGTGGCTTGCCCAAAGTCACACAGCTAGGTCATTATTAAGTGTCCGAGATCGGATTTGAACCCAGGTCCTCCTGACTCCAAGGCCAGTGATTTATGCACTACGCCACCTAGCCGCCCCAAAAGAGGCATTCTTAGTGCAGCTAGGTAGCACAGTATATAGAGCACCAGTCCTGGAGTCAGAAGTACCTGAGTTCAAATCCGATCTCAGACACTTAATGACCTAGCTGTGTGGCCTTTGGCAAGCCACTTAATCCCATGTGCCTTGCAAAATAACCTAAAAAAACAAAACAAACAAAAAAACAGAACAAACAAGAATGCTTTCTTTTAACAATTCTAAGAGAAATACAATTCTCAAGATTTATGAATATTGTCTTCCTATGTAGGGATATATATATATATATATATATAGATATTTATATATAAATATCTATCTATCTATCTATATATATACACACACACACACACACACACACACACAATTTAATGCTTTTTACTAACATTTTCCCCTTTTTGTTTACCATCTCATGAATTCCTGAGTCTTGTATTTCAAGATCAAATTTTCAGTTCAATTCTGGTGTTTTTTATCAGGTAAGCTTGAATGTCCTCTATTTCATTAAAAATATATCTTTTCCCCTGAAAGAATATGATGAATTATTCAGGGTGGCTGATTCTTGATTGTACTTGCAAAGTCCCTACCACTCTGGAGTAGTATAATCTAAACCCTCAAAATATTTAATGTTGAAGCTGACAGGTTCTGTATATCTGTATACATAACCATGACTCACTAGTATTTAAATTGTTTCATTTTAGCTGCTTGCAAATTTTCTCCTTTTTCTGAAAATTATGAAATTTGCATACAATATTCCTTGAAATTTTCCTTTTGCTATTTTTATGGGGGGCTGATCAATACATTTTTTTCAAGGACTATTGTAATCATCTTATAGGACAGTTTTTCATCCCTACAAGATATTGATCAGGCTCTTTATATCATTGTGGCTTTCCAGTACACCAGTAATTCATACATTATCTCTCCTTGGGTTTTATTTTCCAGGTCAGTCATTTTTCCTAAGAGATACTTTAAACTTTCTTCTATTTTTTCATCATTTTAGTTTTGTTTGGTGAAATCTTGGTCTCATTGATTCGTTAGCTTCCAGTTGCCCTATTCTAATTTTTTGGGTTGTATTTTCTTCTGTTAACTTTTGGATTTCCTTTTCCAGTTACATGGGTTGTTTTTACTATTTGATGAGTTATATTCCTTTTTCAGTGTATTATTTTTACTTTTAAAGGACTAATTTTTCTTTTTCTCTTGGGTCAATTTTACTTTTAAAACACTGCATTTTTTTCCATTTGGGCAATTTCTTCTTTCTTCATTCTTTTTTTTTTCAGTTTTTAAAATTCCTTTTTTTATATTTTCCAAGATATCTTTTTGGTTTGAAGACCAATCTATAACACCCTTTAAGACTTCATAAGTAAACATTTTGTCATTGCTTTCCTCTTTTCAGATGGTGGTTTTATTGTCTTTATCTTATCAGAATAGTTGCTAAGTTTAGTGTTCATTTTATGTTTTTACTTATTTTGCTCATTTTGATAGATATAGATGTGCTTTGTTCCTATTGCACAGTGCTTATAATTTCCAAACTTTTTGGGCTGGAGTCAGTGGTCTGGTTTTGCCTTACTACTTGCCTATTTCATTGCCTTTGGTTTCTTTCAGTTGATCATGGTTTGTTTTCTTTGCTGCCCCAGGGTCACCTATTTCACTAGCATTCATGGGTTCATATTTTGTCTTCTGAGCTGGGCTTTGGAACCTTACTGCTGGCCCATTGTATCAATGAAAAGGATCTGAGGTATACTCTTGCTAATAGTAGGCTTCTATTGCTCAGTACTCTTTTAGGGATTTGAGAGTCATTTTGATACTTGAGTTCCTAGATATAGTCCTAAGGTTTTTTGCTCCGGGAGCTGAATATCTGGACTCTGGCTATCTGTTCTTTTATCTCAGATTCATATGATTTATTCCTTACATTATGATAGCCAAATCCAGTTTGCCTGCTACATCAGTATCCCCGGTCTTGAATTTTGTCTTCCAAATAGGAGTTGGGATCCTAACTACTGCCAGTTGAACAACTGACCTTCTAAGTCAGGACATGACCTATGTATGCTATAGTTAAAAACCTCCCACTAACTTTCCAACTCTCCTGCCAACACTAGGCTATATTCCCCTTTTAGTCACATAAGACAGACCTCTTTTGAAGTTCCTCAATGATATTTTGATTTGAGATCTTATTTTACTATGCTTTGTGTATGTTTTGTGTGTGTGCAGGGAGGTTCTGTTGCTTTAGAGTGGGTTTAGAGGCTTCATTTAAATTTGGGAAAAGCTATATAAGCTCCCTCGATTTGGAACCCTATCTTTGCTATGCTGAAAAAAAAATCTGTTCTTGATTTCATACAGAAGAATAGCATTCCATTGCATTCATATATCAGCTTATTTACTCATTCCTCAATTAATTGGCATCACTTTAATTTCCATTTCTTTTTCATCATAAAATAAAGTGTTGCTATAGAAATTTTCTTTTTTAACTGTTATTTTATTTTATTTTTTCCAATTACAATAATGTATTTATAGGCTATAAATTTTTTTCTTCCACCCTCCACTCAGTGTCAAACAACCTAGTGAACATTTTACATGTATATTTGTATTTAACATGTTTACATATTAGCTATTTTCTCTATGAGAAGTTAGAACTAAGTAAAAAGAAAGAAATCCATTGAACAGTCAGGAAAAGCATAAGAGAAATTTTTTTTAAAAAGTGAACCATAGTGTTCAATCAGACGCTATAGTTTTTTTTTTCTTTTTCCTTCAACTGAATGTAGAAGGTATTGTCTATAGCAGGTCTCCCAAGGTTGTCCTAGTCTCTGAACTGCTGATAGGAAAAGAATCCATTATAGTTCATTAATTCACAATGTTGCTGTTAATGTACACATTGTTCTTTTGGTTCTTTTTGATCAGCATCAGTTTGTGTAATTCATTCCACACTTTTCTAGTGTCTGACCATTTATGGTTTCTTACAGAACAATAGTACTCCATTATATTCAAAAACCATGCCTTGTTCAGCCATTACCCAAATGAAGGGCATCCCCTCAATTTCTAATTCTTTGCCATCCCAAAGCGACCTGATAAGAATAGTTTGGAACATGTGGAATTTTTCTCATTTTTATGATTTCTTCTGCATGTAAGCCTAGAATTGGTATTGTTGGGTCAAAGGGTATGATCAGTTTTATCGCTCTTTGGGCATAATTTCATATTGCTCTCCAGAATGGTTGAAGTAATTCACAAATCCAACAGTGCATAGATGCTCCAATCTTCCCAAAATCTCTTCAACATTGCTCATATTCCCTTTTTGTCTTGAGTGATCTGATAGTTATGAGGTGGTATCTCTTTAATCAATAATTATTTGGAACATATTTATATGATTATATATAGCTTTAATTTCTTCATTTGATAACTGCCTTCCCACATCCTTTGACCTGATTCAATCTCTGTATATTGTAGAAATTGGACCTTTATCTGAACCACTAGCTATGAACATTATTCCCAGTTTACTCTTTTCCTTTTAATCTTGGCAACATTAGATTTATTAGTGCAAAAACATTTTATTCAAAATAATCCAATTTGCAATTCATAATTCTTGTTTGGTCATAATTTTTTCTCCTTACAATAGATCCAAGAGATGAAATAGTTCTTAATCTGTTAATTGGTCTATAGTATCACCATTTATGTCTATCCTATATGTATTTTGACTTTATTTTGGTTTAGGTATAAGATGTGGGTCTAGGCCTACTTTTTGCCATACTTTTTTCCAGTTGTCAAAAGGTGAGTTCTTATTCCAGGAGGTAATGTTTTTGAGTTGTCAAGAAATTGATTTTTATCATAATTTTCTAAAGTTTCTTTTGTTCCTGTCTTAATCTACTGGTCCATTACTCTATTTCTTTTTCTTTTCTTTTTTTTTTTTTGTTGTTTTTGTTTTTGTGAGGCAGTTGGGTAAAGTGACTTCCCCAATGTCATACAGTTAGGTAATTATTAAATGTCTGAGGCCAAATTTGAATTCAGGTTCTCCTGACTCCAGGGCCAGTGCACTACCTAGTTTCCCCTGTACCAGGCTGTTTTGATGGTCGCTGTTTTATGATATAGTTTTAGATAAGTTATTAAAGACCACCTTTGTTTACATTTTTCATCATTGAAATTCTTGACCTTTTGTGCTTCAGATGAATTGTGTTACTATTCTATCCAGCTCAGTAAAATGGTTATTTGGTAGGTTGATTGCTATGGCCTTATATAAGTCATCAAATTTGGGTAGAATTGTCATTTTCATTATATTGGCTTTACCTGGCCATGAATAATTGACATTTTTCCAATTGTTTAGATCTGACTTTATTTGTGTGAAAAGTGTTTTGTAACTGTCTTCATAACAATTTCTGGGTTTGTCTTGGGAGTTACATTCCCAAGTATTTTTTGTTGCCTGCTATAACTTTAAAAGGAATGTCTTTCTATCGCTTGCATTTAACTTTGATGTTCACATAAATATAGAAATACTGGTGATTTGTGTAGTTTATTTTTAATATCCTTCTACTTTGCTGAATTGGTATACCATCATATCATCTGCAAAGAGTGTGTTTTATTTCCACATTTCCAATTCTAATTCCTTTAATTTCTTTTTCTTCTCTTATTGCTAAAGTTACTATTTCCAATATTGCATTGAATAGTAATAGCAATAATGGGCATCCTTTTTTCACCCCTGATTTATTGGAAATACTCCTAGTTTATTCCCATTTTAAATAATATGTTTTTAGATACAGTATGGTTTAGATGGTTTTAGATACAGTATATATAATATATATATATATATATATATATATATATATATATATATATATATATATATATAATTTTGTTTTGTTTTTAAGGGGGTTTTTTTGCAAGGCAATGGAGTAAGTGGCTTACCCAAGACCACACAGCTAGGTAATTATTAAGTGTCTGACACCGGATTTGAACTCAGGTACTCCTGACACTGCATCATCTAGCTGCCCTGACAGTATATTATTTTAAGGAAAACTGCAGTTATTCCAATGCTCTAGTTTTTTTTTTTTTAAATAGGAATGGATATTATATCTTGTTATAGATTTTTCAGCAACTATTGAGATGATCAAATGATTTCTACTGTTATATTATTGATATGATCAATTTTGTTGAGCATTTTCTTAATATTGAACCATGCCTGTATATCTGGTATCTTATCTGATCATGGTGTATTGTCCTAGTCATAACTTGCTGTAATCTCTTTAAAGTTTTATTAAAGATTTTTGTATCAATGTTCATTAGGGAGATTGGGCTCTAATTTTCTTTCTCTGTTTTGATTAATCCTGATTTAGGTTGAAGCATCATATTGGTGTCATAAAAGGAATTTGATAGAACTTATTCTCCCTTTTTTGTGGCAAAATTAATTTTTCCTTAAATATTTGGTAGAATTTACTTGCAAATATATCTGAACCTGGAAACTTTTTCAGGGTTTATGGACAGTTTCTTTAATTACTTTTTTTTGAAATGGGGTTAAGTATTTTACTTCTTCTCCTGTTGCATTTTTGGTAAATATTCATCCATTTTACTCCAGTTATCAAATTTATTTGTATACAGTTGGGCAAAATAGTTCCAAATTAGCTTATTAATTTCTTCATCATTGGTGGTGAGTTCACCCTTTTCATTTTATATATACTCATAATTTCATATTTTTCTTTCTTCTTACATCAAATTAACCAAAATTTTATCTAATATATTGTTTTAAAAAAACTTTGTTTTATTTATTAAATCGAAAGTTTTCTTGCATCCAAAATTGGAAATTAATTAATCTCTCCCTTGATTTTCAAAATTTCTAATTTAGTATTTAATTGGGGATCTTTATTTTGGTCTTCTTCCAGGTTTTTAATTGAATTCCCAATTCATTGATCTCTTCTTTCTCTATTTTACTCATATAAGCATTTAGAGATATAAATTTTCCCTAAAAATTGCTTTGGCTGCATTACCTAAATTTTAGTTTGTTGTTTCATTGCTACCATTTTTTCTGAATAAAATGATTATTTATATGATTTGATAATTTTAAACAATGAGTTGATCAAACAATTAGATTTTGGTGTGCTTTTCCATGATCATGTATTATATGAAATTTTTATTTCACCATGATCTGAAAATTATCCATTATTATTATTTCTTTCTGTATTTGATTATAAGGTTTTTATACCCTATGATCAATTTTTGGATAGGTATCATGTACTATAGAGGAAAGCAAATATTCTTTTCTATCCCCATGCAGTTTTCTCCAGATGTCTATCATAACAAATTTTTCTTAGGATTTTATTCATCTTCTTAATCTCTTTCTTGCTTGTTATGTGCTTAGATTAACTGAATTCTGAGAGAGGGAGATTGAGGTCCCTGCTATTATAGTATTGCTGTCTATGTCTCTGTGTAATTCATTCAGCCTTTCCTCTAAGAATTTGGAATTATATTAATAGGTACATGTATATGTTTAATAATGTTATAACTTCATTGCTTACGGTGCCTTTTAAGAAGATGTACTTTTGTTCTTTATCCCTGTTAATGTGATCTATTTTTGCTTTTGCTTTATCTGAGAGCAAGACCACTACCCCTGATTGTTTTTTTACTTCTGGTGAAGCAGAATATGTTTTTGAATATACATATATATATATATATATATGTATGTATGTATATTTTGTTAGAGCCTTTTACCTTTACAAAGTGTATTTATGTGTTTCAAATGTGTTTCTTGTAAATAGTGTAATATAGGATTCTGGCTTTTAATTAATCTTTTCCCCACTACTTCCATTTTATGGGAGAGTCCATTCAATTCACATTTACAGTTAAGATTATTTATTCTGTATTTCCCTCCTTGCTATCTTTGCCCATTTGTATTTTCTTTTCCCTTTCCTTTTATTCTTAATTTATTCCCTTTTCCTTTTAACTTTCCTTTTGATTTTTTACTTTAGATTTACTTTTACTTTTTACTATTCCATCCCTTTTGTCAGTCTCTTCTCTCCTTTTTTGTTTCCATTTCCCTTCCACTTATCTGTAGGTTAAGATAACGTTTCAAATCAAATTGGAAGTATATGTTATTTCTTCTCTGGGTTAAATCTATTGAATATTATTTATTTAGTGTTCAAATCTTCCCTTCTTTCTCTCTACTATAATAGGTATTTGTGCCTCTTCACCTTGTTTTATTAATCTACTAATGTCTAGCCTTCTCCTAGTATAGTCCTTCTTTTTATATTTTTATTGTTTTAACCATTATATGTTTATGTACTTATATCCACTCTGTCAAAATATACTCCTTTCATCTGACCTGATAGAAGTACTATTTTCAAATTTTGATTTCTTGATTGCTTCATTAATTGATAAACAGCATTGTCTCATGGTCAATAAGTACTCTCTCCTCTTCTGTCTTATTAGAAATACACTTCTCAAGTGTCAGGAATCACATCAAATTATAATGCATTCATACCTTAGCCACTTTTTAACTACCTTCCATGGACGCGAAATCCTCCTCAGCCAAAGCATCATGCAAAGCCAAATCATTTCATGATCTTTTCATTTCCAATTCCTCTAAGTATAACTCTCCCTATGCCACTATAATAGTCCATCCATAGCCCTACACCCCTCCAAAGTATCACGGACACTCTCTCCTACTGTCCCTCTATCACCCCTAATCAAGGATACTGAAAGCTGGGTTAACAAAAGTATGGTTTAAGGCCAAATTACTTCCTAATTACTTTATGTACAAGTATGGTTCAACCCTCTACCTCTATAGTGCTACAAACCCCTAGGTATTTAGTAAAGTAAGGTCACTTTTATTTAATTATGCATAAAGTCTCTAAGCATTCTAAATTCCAGAGCACCTTGGAGGTCTCTCTAAAGAACTTTAGAATTAATTGTAAGGCATGAGAAATCACCTAGAATGATGTACTGTCACTGGTGAAATTATTAAACTCTATGAGCAAGGCAGAATAAAATGGAAATATGAAATACATAAGTTTAGGGTGACTCAACCTCTAAGTACAATCCCTTCAACTATATTCAAGAGAAATACAATTCTCCTAAGACAGTTGCCATTCTTAAGAGTTTCAAGCATTATCTTACCTTGCGGGGTTCTTTACAATTTAATATTATTGACTAGCGTTTGGTAGTCCCCCACCTTTTGTCTTACCTTTCTATGAATCACTTGAGGCTTGTCTTTGAAGATTAATTCTTTGGTCGGTTCTTGTCTTTTTATCAGGAAATTTTGGAAGTCCTCTATTTCATTGAACATCCTTTTTCCCTGATAGAATATACTTGAATTTTACAGGATAATAAATTTCTGGTTATAATCCAAGGTCCTTTGTCCTCCAAAATATCATATTCTGTGTTCTCTGATCCTTTAATGTTGAAGCATTTGTTAAGTCCTATGTAAATCTGTTTGAACTTTCTTTATATTTAAATTGCTTCTTTGTGGCTGCTTGTAGGATTTTCTCCTTTATTTGAGAATTTTGGGATTTGGCCGTGATTGGAGTTTTTATCCTGTTTCAGGAAATGCTCTGTGTATCCTTTGAAAGGCTATTTTGTCTACTACATTTAGTACATTTGGACAATTTTCCCTGATAATTTTCTAAATGATAGTTTTCAGATTTTTTTTTGAGCTATACTTTTGTTACTGATATGGTCAAGTATACTGATTGTTTTAAAATATGATCCTGCATTCCTGGTATAAATCCTTCTTGGTCATATTATATTATCCTGGTGACAAATTGCTGCAATTTCTTTTATAATATATTATTAAAAATGTGCATCAATATTCATTTGGTAAATTGATCTCATATTCTTTTTCTGTTTTAGTTGTTCCTCATTTAAGTATCATGACCATATTTTTGTCATAAAAGGAGTTTTTCCAGTCAATTATTTCACTTATTTTTTTAAAAAAATTTATACAGAATTGAATTAATTCCTCTTTAAATGTTGGAGGAATTGACTTATAAAAATCCATATGACCTTGAAGATTTTTTTATAGGGATCTCACTGATTACTTGTTCAATTTATTTTTTTCTAAAATGGGATTATTTAAGAAGTTTGTTTCCTTTTCTGCTAATCTAGAAAGTATATTCTTTTGTAAATATTCATCCATTTCACTTATATTGTCAGATTTATAAGCAAACATTAGGGCAAAACAACTCAGAATTTTTAAGTATAATTTTCTCTTTATTGATGGTGAATTCACCCTTTTAACCTTTGATAGTGGAAATGTGTTTTTCTTCCTTTTTTAACAATAAAATTAACTAAAGTTTTACGTATTTTTAGGGGTTTTTTTGCAAGGCAATGGGGTGAAGTGGCTTGCCCAAGGCCACACAGCTAGGTGATAATTAAGTGTCTGAGGCTGGATTTGAACTCAGGTACTCCTGACTCCAAGGCCGGTGCAATATCCACTGTGCCACCTAGTTGCCCCTAAAGTGTTACCTATTTTATTGGGATTTTTTTTAGAAAACAATACTTACTTTTATTTATTCATTCAATAACTTTCTTGCTTTCAATTTTACTAATCCTTTATTTTCAAGATTTCTTATTTTGTATTTTAATCAAGATTTTTTTCAATTTTGTTTTTCCAGCTTTTTCAGTTGCATAACCATTTCATTGATCTACTCTTTCTCATTTTATTCATGTAAAACTTTTAGACATATAAAAATTCCTCCTAAGAACTGTTTTTCTGCATCCCATATATTTGAATATGTTACCTCATTTTTGACATTTTATCTGATGAAATTAATGATTATTTCTATGTTCTTTTTATTTGACTTACTCAGTTTTTAAAAATTAGGTATTTAGTTTCCAATTAATATTTAGTCTGTGTTTGGGTGAGTCACTATTATACATAATTTTAATTGTTTCTTGATCTGAAAAATATGCACTTAACATTCCTGCCTTTCTGTATTTTATTGTGAGGATTTTTTTGCCCAGATACATGGTCAATTTTTGTATAGATGCCATGTGCCATGTGTCACATGCCCTTGTTTTTCTAATTTTTTGTGACCAAATTCATCTGTCTATGCCTTCCTCTATTGAACATCTCTTCTAAGAATTTGTGTGTTATATAATTTGATTTATATATGTCTAGCACTGATATTGCTCCATTTTCTATGATACCTTGTGGCAAGATAAAATTTCCTTCCTTTTCTTTTTAATTAGATCTCTTTTTGTCTTTGCTTTGTCTGAAATCAGAATTGCCATGCATATTTATTTTGTTTCCTCTTTTATTCCTTTTTTATTTCAGCTGAAGCATAAGATATTCTGCTCTAGCCTTTTTTGCTTTATTCTTTGTGCATTTCTGTTTCAATTATTTTTTTTGGAAGCAACATTTTGTAGTATCTGTTTTATAATCTACTCTGTTATCCACTTCCATCTTATGGGAGAGTTCATTTCATTGACATTGACAGTTATGATTATGAACTCTATTTCCCTCCATCTTAGTTCTCTACAATTTCCACTTTTCCTTCTCTTTCCTTTGTCTCTTCACCAATGTTTTACTTCTGACCAATGTTTTACTCACCTCTCTCCAGCTGCCTTCTCTTTTTTAAATTGCCCTCCCCATTCTTTTCCCTTTCCACTCCTACTTCTTTGTAAGATTCAAGTAATTCTCAGTCTCTCTCTTGTTTACCTCTTTTGTAATTGGTCTTTTTTTCTTCTTCCCTATATCATATAATTTACCCTATTCTACCTCATCCTTTCTCCTCTTCCCATTATGATGCTTATTTTTGTTCCCTTAATTTTTTATATCATCACATTAAAATCAAATATGCTTCTTTGGATGGAAATACAAGTATCAGTTTCCCCATGTAGGGATTTAGCTATTTAATCTTATTGTGAACTACTGACTGTGGGTTCTTAGTATTTGATTTGTTTCTGACTGCCAGCAGTCTATTCATCTTGAACTGATAATTCTTCAATTTGGCTACAACATTCCTTTGAGCTTACATTTTGGAATCTCTTTCAGGAGGTGATTTATGTATTTCAACGAATATTTTACCCTCCCATTCTAGGACATGAGTGAAGTTTTCCTTGATCTTTTTTTTTTAATCACAGATTTTTAGTAATCCAGAAATTCTTGTATTATCTCTCCTGTATATATTTTCCTGGTAAGTTATTTTTTAATGAGGTTTTTTACATTTTCTTCTTTGTTTCACTTTTTTTTTGGCTTGACTGATTCTTGATATCTCATAATGTCAATAGCTTGCACTTGTCTAATTCTAATTTTTAAGGATTCATTTTTTTTTCAGTTACTTGTACCTCTTTTTCCCACTTGGAGAACTCTACATTTAAAGGAGCTATTGTCTTCATTTTTCTTCCATTATTTCAGGGTTTTTCCCCTCCATTTGACCAGTTTTACTTTTTTAAGATTTGTTTTCTTATTGTATTAGGACAATTATATTTTAAAAGGGATAATCTTCTTTGTTCAATTTTTGTGCATCTTTTTCCAAATTGTTGACACTGTCTTGCATGTCTCTTATGTCTTTTCCCAATTTTTGTCTTTTTTATTTGATTTTTAAAATTCTTTCTGAGCTCTTCCAAGATGACTTTTTTGGGGGGTGGGGTGGGGGGAGGGAAGTAAGATTGGGGGAAAATTGTAAAATTCAAAATAAATAAAATCTTTTTAAAAAGATGACTTTTTGGACTTTTGACCAATTCATATTCCCCTCTGGGCTTCACATAAAGTTCTTTTCCCAGTGTAGTCTTCTAACTTAGTGTTTTGATCTTCCTTGTAATAATAGCTTTTTTATGCTCAGGGCATTTTTCTATTGTTTAGTCTTTTGGGGCCAAATTTGTGATTTTTAAAGTTAAACTCTGCTTTGCTCTGCACAGGGGGCAGGGAAGGCCAGGGATCTGCTCACTGATATTCTATGCTGGGACCTTAGGAACCAATGGCTTGCCAACTGCACTGGGATATTTAAGATTGTTTGGGTACACCACACTGGCATTCCAGGGTTCACAATTTGCCATCTGTGCTTGTGCTGAAACACTAAAAACTGCCCTGCTTTTCCACTGATCTTCTGAGACAGAAACAAAAGCCTCAGTTATTAATCTTTGCTAAGCCCAAGAGCATTCCACTGAGTTTCCTGCATCCTGCTTGCACTGGGCCACACTATGTTTCAACATGAGAGAGACAGTCCTTTTCTGAAATCCTCCTAAGATAAATTTTTTATAGATTTTATCACTTCAGATTCTATTTAGTTTCTTGGTTTAATGATATTTCTAATGGAATCAGGGAAGAGCACAGGGAAGTTTCTGGTTTTTCTCACCAAGTTGGCTCCACCCTCCACACTGCCATATATGATCCACCCTCTCTCCACACTATTAGTTTATTTTGGGAGAGGCAAAGTCAAATACTTAGATCAAAATTTAGATAAATAATATACTTTCTCTAATTTCTGTATGGTTTTCTTTTGACTTGTCTGTTTCTTATATGAATATGTATATAAAAAAGTGATTTAATGATATTTTAACCAAAAGTTCTTTGTGTCAATTCATGGAACACTGAGGTTTCCTTATAAGGTAGAACACAGGACTTGCCTTTCTTGCTTTGTTCTCAGATAAATCCAAACAAACTTTCCTTTTTGATTATCCTGCTTGATTTACTATGTGCTGTCAGGAAATATACAAGTGTTATAAGATCAAAGAGGAACAAATTTAGAAACAATATCAAACAGGAAAATTTACAAAGATCTTCATAGTTAAACCTGGTCTTCTATTGTTGCTTAAAGTAAACATTTCATATTCCTACTCCTCGATTTTTTGATGATGCCTGGAATTCTGTCCCTCCTCATTTCCATCACTTGATGTACTTCAAATTTCAGTTAAAACACTATTGTCTACGAGAAACTTTTCCTGAAACAATTTTTTTGACTTCTCTGTCTTGATTATTTCCTTTTTATTGATATTTGATTTTATTTTTTCAATTATATACTGAGAAAGATTTTCAACATTCATCCACTTGCATGGCTATAATTTACACAATTTTCTTCCACTCATCCTTTCCCACCCCTCAGTAGCAAACAGTCCAGTGAATTTTGCATATTTGTGCTTAACACATTTACATATTAGTCATTTTCTGTATGATGAATTAGGAATAAGGAAAAAAGAAAGAAAATCATGGTTTAGGAAAGAAAAACATAAGAGAAATTTTTAAAAAATGAATGCTGTGTTCTTTCAGATTATACATTTTTTGTTATTCTTTTCCATCTGGATATGGTTGGCCTTATCCATAATAAGTTTACCAGAGTTGTCCTCGTTCTCTAAACTGCTGAGAGGATCTGATCAACTCACAATGTTATTGTCAATGTGTACAATGTTTTCTTGGTCAACATCAGTTCATGTTATTTTTTCCATGCTTCTCTAGAATCTGATCATTCATAGTTTCTTATAGAACAAGAGTATTCCATAAAATTCATCTACCCAAACTTATTCAGCCATTCCCCAACTGATGGTCGTTTCCTCAATTTCCAATTCCTTGCCACTGAAAAAAAGAGCTGCTATGAATAATTTGAAAATATATGAAACTTCTTCCATTTTTCTGATTTCTTATGGATATGGGACTAGTATTGCATTTTCTGGGGCAAAGATTATGATCAGCTTTATTGCTCTTACGGCATTCCTCTCCAGAATGTCTAGATTAGTTTTTGATTGCTTCCTACTAATACTTTATATGCCTTGTTTGTTTATAGTTGTGTGATTGTTATCTCTCTTATTATATTGTAAGATTTTCAATAAAAAGGACTTCTTTTGTATTTGAATTGCAAAATTTGAGTGCCTAGTATTTATCAACTTTTAGTAAATGTTTATTAACTGATTGATCTCAAATTCAATGTACAGTGTATTTGACCATTTCTAAGTTTTAATGACTTCAGAAGTGTAAATTACTTGAAAGTTCATATCATTTCCTTTTATTCTTAATTGGTTTGATGAATTTTGAATAATAAAACTAACTTTTAACAAAATTATTTAGCCTATGATGATTCATTGTATGGATGAACATTTTGGATGATACTTTATTAGACTGGTAGATTGATAGAGGGGGTCTTCCTGATTGACCACTTTAGTTACCTGATTTATCTTAATTAGACTTTTCTTGTGGGGGTCATAGTCATATTGCCATATATGCATCAACACTTTGTTTTTTGTATAATTTTAAGCTTGGACTGCAAATGACTTTACAGTCATTGAGCAATGACTAATGAAAGTTTTAATAAAGTTTTAAAATCAACTAGACTCATCATAAATATGAAATCACAAGTTGCTGATGATTTTGAATTTTAATAAGAAACCCAATATTTTAAAAATTAAAATTTCAAAGTGTTTAAAGTTATTTATTAAAACTTAAAAATAAAATAATTCTCTGAAATACCTTGAAGAGTAAACTACATCTGGCTAAATTAAATTCAATGAGAAGAGAGGACAAGATGTTTGAACCCTTCTTAGATTTTATTTTCAAATTTGCTGTAGTAAAAAGGAGGCCCAATTTAAAAACAGTTAGTTTCCCTATTATCTTCAGAAAGTGCACTTGTTAGTGTTACAATGTCAAGGAGAATTTATCCATAGCCATGAAAGCATCTGGAACTATGTTAACCATTTATTCTTATTATCTGAGTTTTTAAATAAAAAAATTATCATTTCCTGTCTTCAAAGATTCCTTTTATGGAATTTAGGCATTCTTGCATAGATCTCAGATAATTGCCTCCTTTATTTTCACAGAGTACTCAATGACTCTGGGCCTAAATTGATTTTTTGATATTGCCTTCCCTAGCCCTTCATTCCCCTCCACTCCCACTCTCTTTAGCTTCCTATAAAATCTTTCTGGATATAATTATTAGATCTATGCATTAGAGAAATATTTATCTTTTTAATTTATCATTTTATATTAGTATCTTGTTTCAACTTGGAGGCTTGAGGAACCAAGAGAATAAAGCTAAGCTAATAAATCCCTTTTCCAAAAGCTTCAGCTTCTCATACTACTTTCTTTTTTATGTAATCTTATTTTACTTTTTCCCAGTTCTAATTCCAGTTTAATTATCACCATCCACATGATATAGGTTATAAACATAGAGTTATGATAAATGTATTCCAGATTAGTTTCATTGTGAAGGAAAAGTTAGAGCCAAAGCAGGGTAAAACATGAGAGGGAAAAAAATAAGGCACTTAACAAATTTTTAAAATTGTACTGCCGAGAAGACCTAAGTCCATCAGAGTAGATCATCATGCAATATTCTATTGATTCTGCTCACTTCACTCAAAATCCCTTCATGCAAGTCTTTCCAGGTATTTCCTGAAGTCTTCCCAATCATGATTTCTTATAGAACAATAATACTCCATCACATTCATATAAACCAATTTGTTCTATCATTCCCCAATTGATGAATGCTCCCCCAATTTTCAATTTTTGTCACAACAAAAAAGCTGCTATAAATATTTTTTATACACGTCAGTTTTTCCCCCCTTTCTATGATCTCTTTGGGATATAGGCCTAGTAGTGATAATGCTGGATCAAAGGGAATGACCAATTTTAGTTTCAAATTGCTTTCTAAACTGATTGGATCAGTTCACAATTCCACCAATAGTACTTTAGAGTCCTAGTTTTCCCACATCCCTTCAAATATTGATCATTTCCTTTTTTGTCTTATTGGTCAAACTGATAGATGTGAGGTGGTACCTCATAGTAGTTTTATTTTGCATTTCTCTAATCATTAATTCCTTTGCTACTTTCAAAACAAATCCTACCAAACTAATTTTCCCTTTCCTTTTCAAAATTGTTAATTCAGTAAAGATGTCTTGGAAATACATGATATACTTTGAATCCACTGAATAATTGACAGAGTTCCTTAGCCTAGATAATTTTTCTACTTATCTCCTTATACTCATGTTAAACCAAACTTAAGGGTTTCTTTATTGGGTAGTTTTAATGAGCAGAAGGAAAATATACCTTAAATATATCACAAAGAATAAAAGAAAATTAAATTCACCAATAAGTAAAGTTCACTTACAACTACATAAGATGATATTATTCATGAGTTTCTATATTCAGAGTTGTATGTGTGTGCATATATATATATATGTGTGTGTGTATATGTGTATATATTCATGTATATATATAGATATATGTATATATGAATATATACTATCTGTGCAGAAAAGACAGTTTAAATCAAAAGTTAACATATATTTAAAAATAATTAAAATTAAGAAAATGACATACCTCAGCATCATATTCCCAGAGTTGATTTCCTCTCATATGGTGACACTTTAACATGATAACAGGGCCACTTAGTCTAGAAACATCTAAGCAGAAATCATCAGTACGAATTTCCTTTTCAGCAGTGTATGAAAATACCTGTAAAATTAAATGTAATTAAAATGATATTCTTATCTGTGAAATAATTCACATATAAATCTTCAGGTTAGTTAATGATCTATTCCTATAGCAAATAATTTTAATGAACTTATATGATCTGAAGATGAAATTTTGCTGTATTGTAAAATGAAAAATCAATTTTATAGCTAAGGATCTAAAAATGAATCATAGCTAATACAAATGATCAGTACAGTTTTCCATGTCCATTTAACTATCTTGATTTGCCATTCTCAAGTCAAAAAATGAAATCAATATTGTCAGTGGTTTGTGATGTATCATAGTCCAAAGTTCAATGGTGCTATGAACTCTAAATATAGGGTCATAGATCTTTTTTCTCTGAAGAATATTGCATTTAAATGATTTAGAAAATTATAGGGGATATATTTTCTATACAAATATACTAAATTACCTGATAGAATATAAAAAAATAAATTGGCAAGCAATTATTTAAGCCTGCTATTTATACAACATTATACTAGGCACTGGGGGGGGCGGTAAACTAACAGTTGTTACTAGTGAAGAACTTATAGTCTCTTCAAGGAACACTATCACAATGTCACATATGATATCAGTTCTACAAAAGAACATTAGATAGCCTGAGTTCTTGAAAAAAAAGTTGCCCATTAAGATTTTTTTTAAATAGAGAACTTGTTTTAAAAGAAAAACAAGAAAATTCTAGCAAATTTCCTATGACTTGAGAGTGATTTGTCTCATTGGTACTTAAACTGTCAAATAAGCAGCCTTTACAAAGTTTGTGTGAAGATTTCTTAGAAAAGGATTCATACTGTAAATAGGACAATGTATATACTTTTTGTTTCTGAATTGAATCAATAAGTACTTTTGATATTCCTCATTAATATCTCATGAAGAATATGAAAACCATCATTAAAACTGTCATTTTCATTAATTATGATGTGCTTGCCTGTTTTCACTGGCAGCTGGTGTTTTCCAAAGCTCCTTACTAGCTAACTGACATTTTCAGTTTCTCCTCTTTCAAGAATTCTATAATAATTGTCCTTTTACTATCTATCATCTATCATCTATCTATCATCTATCTATCCACCTAAACAACAAATATATACATATATGTATATATGTATATAGACTTTTTTTAAAGGGCAGAATAAAGAAATAATCTTATGTTTTAGTCTAAGTACTATAATCAGCCTAAATGCTTTTCTTTAGGGAATTTATTTTCCTGATTCTTAGTTTCCTTATTCCTAGGTTGCTGATAATATTATTCATTTGGAGAAATCCAAATGGAGATATTGGACTAAAAATTTAAAAGTCTTAATATAATAATGTAAAAAAAACAAAGGGAAGTCTTCTGGACAAGATGACAGAGAGAAGAGAGGTAAGGTCTCCTGGCTTTCCCTCAGAAATAATATGAATCATGCCTCTTAACAGAAATTCGATCAACAAAACTCAGAAAAAGAAGCTAGGAAATGAACATCTACCAAGAAGGTCTGTTTCTGGGGGGATTGTGAATAAACTGGGGGTAGAGAGTAGAGAGTCAGCAGGGGTGGGGTAAAACCCAGACAAATCTAAAATCAGCTGAGGAAGCTTTAGCTGTGGGAGCAGTGGTCTGGGGAGCTCCAGAGGGGCTGGAGGGTAAGTTCCAACACAGAAAGTTACACAGTGCAGCTGGACACCAATCTGCTGGGCTCCATTGGTCTGGAGGACTGCAGATAACATACTTTCATTTCATCAGAGTCTTCTTCCCAGAAGGAATACAGACACACACACCCCACTCCTACCCCACCCTCAGGCTCAGGCATGAGCAGCAGAGCTCCCTGAGCAGAATAGGGAGATTAATTACCTCGCCCCAGGGCAGAAGCCACTTGTTCAAGGATAACAGTATCCAGCAGCAGCACCCACCCCCTCCAGGCCTAGGCAGAAAGCCTCAATTCAAGGTCATGGACACTCCAAAGGAAGCAACCAGCACCCTGCTACTGGCCAGCCCACTTGGAGTTACTAAGCCAAGTGACCAAAGCCTCTGGCACTCCCTACTGGTGTGCTTGGAGTTACTGAACCCAGTGAGCAAAATCTCTAGGGATCTCAACACCCACATTCTGTGAACTAGCCTCTCCCCCAACATAAGGTCTTAAGAAAATGAAGAAAGGTCATCAGAGGGGGGCATAGAAAACTATCTAGAAGGCAAAGACCCTAACTCAGAGACATCTAGAATTTCTGAGGAGAATATGATTTGGTCTGCAGCCCAGAAAACTTTCTTGAAGAAATCAGGAGGGAGTTTAAAAATTTGGGAAAAGAAACCCAAGAGAAAACTAACACCTTGCAAAAAAAGAAAACAAATCTTAGGAAAATGCAATTGGACAAATGCAAAAAAGAAAATAATTCCCTTAAAACCACAATCAGACAAATGAAAAATTCCTTCAGAAATACAAGTGATCAATTGAAAAAGCAGTTGCAAAAGAAAAATCTTCTCTAAAAAAAGAATTGAATCTGTGGAAAGTAATGACTTCACAAGAAAACAAGAATTTGTTAAACAAAAGCAAATAAATCAAAAATAGAAGAAAATGTAAAATACCTCATCATCAAAAGCACTGACCTCAAGAATAAATCTAGAAGACACAAAATAAGAATCATTGGGTTCCCTGAAAATACTGAAGAGAAAAACATCCTGTACACAGTATTATAGGATTTAGTGATGGAAAACAACATACCAAAACTTAGGTATTACAGCCAAGGCAGTTGTCAGGGGGCATATTATATCTTTAAATGCTTACATGATTAAATTGGAATAACAGGAAATCAATGAACTAAACATGCAACTAAAATTTAGAGAAAGAATAAATTAAAATGCCCCAATTAAATATCAAATTAGAAATTCTTAAAATTAAAGAAGGGGCTGATAAAATCGAAAGCAAAAAATCTTTTGAATTATAGAGAACCAAGAATTGGTTTTATGAAAAAAAATGACATACCTTGGTTAATTTGATTAAAAAAAGAAGAAATCAAATTGCTACTATCATAAATGGAAAAGTAAACTCACAACCATTGAGGAGGAAATTAAAATAAAGATTAACTGTATGCCAGTAAGTTTGATAACCTAAGTGAAAAGGATGAATATTTACAAAAATATAAGTTTCCCAGATTAAATGAAGAGGAAATTAAATACCTAAATAATCCTATCCCAGAAAAAGAAATTCAACAAGTCATCAGTGAACTCCCTAAGAAAAAATTGCCAGGGCCAGAATTCACAAGTGAATTCTATCAAACACTTAAGGAACAATTCGTTCCAATTCTATGTATGTTCTTTGGGGAAAAAAGGTCAAGATGATACTCTGACTACCTCTTTCTATTGATACCAATATGGTGATGATACCTAAACCAGAAAGAGTCAAAACAGAGGAAGAAAAGTAGACATAATTCCCTGATGAATGTAGATGCAAAAATCTTAAAATATGAGCAAAATGATTACATATATTTATCACTACAATAATATATTATGACCAAGTAGGATTTATCCCAGGAATACAGGGTTGGTTCAATATTAGGAAAGCTAATTAACTATATCAGTGACAACACTATCAGAAATCATATGATTATATCAATAGATGCTGAAAAAGCCTTTGACAAAATACAGAACCTATTTTTACTAAAAGCACTAGAAAGCATAGGAATAAATGGATTTTTCCTTAGGAAAATAAGCAGTATCTATCTGAAACCATCCACAAGCATTATAATCAATGGGGATAAGCTAGAGACATTCTCAGTAAGATCAGGGGTGAAACAATGATGTCCATTATCACCACTACTATTCGATATTATGTTAGAAATGTTAGCTTTAGCAATAAGAGAAACATAAAGGAAATTGAAGGAATGAGAATTGGGAAGGAAGAGACAAAACTCTCATTCTTTGCAGATGACACAATTTTATACTTAGAGAATCCTAAAAATCATCTTAAAAACTACTAGAAATAATTAGCAACTTTTGCAGAGTCACAGGATATAAAACAAACCCTCTTAAATCCTCAACATTTCTATATATGACTGGCAAGATATAGAAGAAAGAGCTAGAAAGGGAAATCCCATTCAAAGTAACTTCAGACAATATAAAATAACTGGGAGTTTACCTGCCAAGGAAGATTCAGAAACTTTATGATAAGAATTACAAGACACTTTTCACACAAACAAAATCAGAATTAAATATCTGGGCAAATATCAACTGCTCATGGATAGGCCAAGCTAATATAATGAAAATGACAATTCTACCTAAATTAAACTACTTATTTAGTGCCATACCAATCAAAATTCCAAAAAAAATTTTAATGAGTTAGAAAAAACTGTAAGTAAATTCATATGGAGAAATAAAAAGTCAAGAATTTAATGAAAAAGGGGCAAAAAGAAGGTGGCATAGCCCTATCAGATCTAAAATTATATTATAAGGCATCAATTATCAAAACTGTCTGGTATGGGTTAAGAAATAGAGTGGTGGATCATTGGAATAGACTAGGTTTGGGGCTACACAAGTAATTGATTCTCTGATAAATATTTTTGTAAATTTATTTAAGGCAATAGGGATTAAGTGACTTGCCCAAGGTCACATAGTTAGGCAATTATTAAGTGTCTGAGTTCGGATTTGAACTGTGGTCTTCCTGATTCCAGAGCTGGTGCTCTATACACTGTGCTACCTAGCTGCCCCTTCCAACAAATATTTTGAAGATTATTTTTGATTGTAAAGGTCTACCCTCATCAAATCCACATGACACAACCCTCTTATACACTCATACACACACATATATGTGTACATATATATGCACATTAGTCTTACTTTACTCACATCTTCCCCCATATACTTTAGAGGTTCCAAGTAAAGAATGACTGAATACCAATCAGGTAATTCCCCAAATTACCTAATGTTGTGACAATCTTTATGTCAGAATTTTTGAAAGTATTACAGAATTTGAAATTTGTTGAATAACAGTTATGTAAAAATGTAATTTTGAGAAATTAATGTTATTAATGAGCCAGTAATTAGTTACAATTATAAAATTGTCTCTTCCTATTCAAAGCTTAGAATCATGGGGATTAAAGCTGGAAGGGAATTGTGAGATCACATAATCCAATTCATTCATTTTTTCAAGTGCTAAGATTGAGGCCCAAAGAGTCTCTAGCTTACAAACTGTCATCCAAGTAGTAGAAGCAAAATTCAGTTCATTATACTTTGACTCTAAATATAGTGTTCTAATGTGTCACACCTGCCTTTCATCTCTTACTAGTTAGCACTATCTGCTTTACTGGATGAACAGACATAGGACCAACTTGTAGCAGGAATCATGGGGCTTAAATATAACCACTGAATTATACTGTATTTCCATCCATCTTAGTCACAGATTTATATCTAAAAGACTGAATCAGCAAGGTAAGTTAATCAATTTAAGATTAATGTAATTACTGTGAGACTCCCCCTTAAAATAATTTATCCATATTAACAGTATTTTTACTGACAATAATGAGGCAAATATATTTAAAAAATTCATTTATGTATTGCAAATCAGTATTATACTAGTTAACATTATTCTCAATATCCCATCTTTGGAGAAGAATGTTGGGTAGAATTTGGGCATATGCAAGATCAAGTTCTAGACAGCTCCAAAAAGATCATTCATACCTTTTCCCCAGATTTATGCCTCTCATCATCCTCATGTCAAAAATCAATCATAGTGTTAACAATATAGGAAAAGACAACTAAAAGTAAGCATGTGATAAAAGTTCTACCATTGTTTTTTCTGGTTCAAGATAGAAGACATAAAACCTGATTGATTTTTCTTTTACACTAAATGCTTCTTCCCTTTTTGTTCAAGTTGTTGAAAATATTTACCTTGAAATACAGAAGGTAAAGGTTGGGGTATTGAGTTTATGAACATACTCTTGTTTCATAGTTCTTTCTGCTAGGTATATCATCTCTAGATTGTTGGCCAACAATGCCTCTTTTGAGAAAACACTGGCAGGGTCCATGAGAAATGCAAAACCACACTAAAGTATTTCTCAAATTTCATCATACTTGCCCATGCACCTCTTTTGGGACCTTTCTTTAGTTCTATTCTGTTGTTATGGATAAGGCAGGTAGATAGCAAAGTAAATAGTGACTGACCTTGGTGTCAGGAGGCCAGAAGTTTGAATTTGGCCTCAGATAATTGAGTCTTACTAGCTATAGGTCCTTGAGCAAATCACTTAGCCATGATTGCCTCACATCCAGAGCCATCTCCATTTGTCCTGATTTATTTCTGGTCACTGGATCTAGATGGCTCTAGAGGAAAAAGGGAGGCTGGTGAGTTAGCATAGTCCCCCCTCACTCAAATCCAATTCACATGTTTGTCATAGCCTCAGCTCCCTGATGTTGTCACCTTCTTAAAAAATGAAGCACAAGCATCATATTATGGATACCTGGAAAACATTTAAAATAATAACAGAATAAGAAATAGCTTCCTTTTTAGTCAGAACTTTAGCTATCTTATTAGTAAAATGAATCATGAATTAATTTTGTTTGATAGTATTCATACTTTATTTTCCAAGTGATAGTAGAAATGAGAAACCAATGAGGACATCCTACTACAACTTTTCCATTTAATTGTTGACAAAAGAAACCACTATAAAGAATTCATAAATGCTTGAGGGATAGACTCTGGCTACTTTGAAATTTTGACAAGAATAGAAAGAAGGTGATTTCCATGTATGGAATTTGGCATCATGAATCACCAACATGGACTGTGTGAAGAGAGCTCCTGTACTAGGAAGCTTACAAGTCGTGAGAAGAAATAGTTGTTGAAAATAAGAGTTGCTGAACTTCACATCAGATTCTGAGAAACTACATATAACAGTAAAGCATTATAGTTGTAATTTGAACAATTCAATATAAAATATATTTCTAGATGATAATCACATCATAATGATGGTGGATCATGCTTTTAGGAACATTGCTAGCATGCATTAAAAGTCTAAGTAACACCTTTTGGCTATTTTATAATGAAATAATGACCTTATAATCTACTATGAAATGTTTTTTACCTGAAGAGTGATACAAAGTAATACAATTAATTCAATTTCATTCAACTCTTGAAGGTAGAAAATCATTATTTTCTATGTTGTTATATCCATCTCTTTGGTACTTACTTTCTCCCCACTATCAGACTGTTTTATAACTACCAGGATAGAAAATATGAACTGAATTATGCAATTGATACACTTGTTGGTCTCTGCAGTTTCATTTTCAGAGAAGGTAGGCTCCCTCTGCTGGTTATAGAATTCAGAATCACAGAATCAGAGAATTGCAAATCTATTTAAAAGGGTCTTCAGAAAATCTAGAATTCATACTGTACCTGAACAAGAATCACAATTATAAAACTGATCATTGGTAGTTATCCAGCCTTATA
Source organism: Macrotis lagotis (assembly GCF_037893015.1). Classification (NCBI taxonomy): domain Eukaryota; kingdom Metazoa; phylum Chordata; class Mammalia; order Peramelemorphia; family Peramelidae; genus Macrotis; species Macrotis lagotis. The sequence goes on from NC_133658.1 coordinate 714,271,188, forward strand.
GACCTTATAGACCTACAGTGATGGATAACCACTTTTTTTTAACACAGTCCACTCCATTTTTATTATTACGAAATCTTCCAACCCTCTGCTGTTCTTTTACACTAAGTTTAAATTTGTCTCATTGAACACCTATTTTCTTTTCTCAAAATCAAGATGGCATAGTATAGACTAAGCATCAGTTAAAATTCTTCCAACATTTCTTTCCAAAAAACTTAAAAAAAATGACACCAAATAAATTTTTGAAAAACAAAACAAAGGTCAAAAGATCATATATTTCTAGTTTAAGGAAATTTTTCAGATCTATAGGAAAGTAACACCAGGATGGTATGGGGCTGCAGCATACACAGTGGGTCTTGAAGATGATAGTGATAGCAACAGTAGCTTTAGCACCTCTTATGCTAGTGACAGTAAAAAAATTTGACAGTTGATCAAAAAGAAATACAGAGAATACTTTGCTGACATTGAGTTAACCCAGTAAAGAAACTACTGGTCACAGTTCCAGTATGGTTAGGAGCCTTTGCAATCTTTTAGGATGGAGCAGGGATCCAGGACACAGTTTCAGTCAAGGGAAAAGTTAACACAGGTTACCAAACACTGGTTAAGTTTCAGGGCCTCACCTGAGCAGTTTGTCTTGCCCCTGCAGGGGTAAATTGGCCTTTTCAGCCTAAAGAGTAGAACACAGATACTCATAGCACACAACCATGGAAGCATTTGCCAATTCCCAAAATTAACTCTGAAAACAGCAGCACAGATAAGCCTGAAAGCTTGGCAGAGTGCCTCACCATGCTTGGTTGAACAAAGTCCAACTTTAAAAAAAAATTCAAAGTCAAGAAATAAATTGTGTAAACAGCAAAAATAAATTAAAAAAAATCAAACCATGGAGAAGGGAAGACCAAGAAAGAAACTAAACTTAAAAAAAAAGACAACAATGTGTGTTGACTTTTGGAGCTGAGCCAGGATGGCTGTGGGAAACTAGCATACTCCTGGAGCTTTTAGCAAAACAACTTTAAATGAAGCCTCTACACAAACCTTAAACCTAGAGATTCCACCAAAAAAGAGAGAAAAAAATTCTTAACTACAGATATTATGGCGAATTTCAGTAAAGGTCTGTCTCTTAGGAGTCAAAGAGTAAATAGAGTCCAGCACAGGCAGGAGAACAGGAAATCCAGTGGGAGGATTTTAACTCAGGACCCAGAACAAGTCAGCATTATAGTAGACAGTGAAGGTCCCAAGTCCAGATGAAGTTCAAGCCCTGGGAAAACTAGGGCAACAGATGGGACTGGGTTGGGAACTAATCACTGGATAGGCAAAGCCTGGGAATAAAGGAGGGAACAAATCTCTGCATCGACAATGCCTGAGCTTCAAGGGCAACCCCTTGGCAAGCAATGAGCCAGGAAGCTGTTGCAGGTCACAGCACAAAAATCATTTGGGATTATATTCCCTGTGTCTTGGGAGCAATGCTCAGGTATTAAAATGACCAAAAAACCCCCTACAAAGCTATTATTCAGATAGGAATGATGAAAATGACATCTCAGAAGAAGAAAGTAGTAACAAATTGCCTATAGGTGAAGTCTCAAAGTAATTTATGAAATGACCTCATATGCAAAACTTCATAGGAGAGTTCAAAAATGAATTTTTAAAAGAAGAGACAAATAAAAAAAAAAGAAACAAAAGCCATGCAGGGGAATTATGAAAAATTGAAGAAATCAGGTACTTTAAAAGTAAAACTGACCAACTAGGGAAAAGAATGCAATTCAATAAAAATGCATAATAGAACAGCAAGAAAAAAATGAAACTCATTCAAAACTAGAATTAATCAACTGGGAAAGGAAACAAAAAATTAATTGAAGAAAATAAAAGCATAAAAATTTGAATTGAAGAAATGAAAACTAATGACTCAATGAGACCCCAGGATTCCACCAAATAAAACAAAAAAGATTAAAAAATAGAAGAAAATGTATAGTACTTTTAAGGAAAAATAAATAACCAGGAAAACAGATCCAGATAATTTATGAATTATTGTTCTACCAGAAAAACTCAATCAAAATAAGAACCTGTAAAATAGCTTTCAGGAAATTGGAAAACTGTTCTAATATCCTAAAACAAGAATGCAAAATAGTCTTTGAAAGAATCCACAGATAAGCTTCAGAAAGAGACCCCAAGAATAAAAACTACAAAGAATGTTGTGACCAAATTCCAGATTTCTCAGCTAAAGGAGAAAATGCTGCAAGTAGTCAAAAAGAAGCAATTTAAATACAAAAGAAGTACAATCAGAATTACATAGGACTTATTAGCATCAACATCAAAAAGATTAGAGGGCCTAGAATATGCTATTTTGGAGGTCAAAAGATCATTGACTGAAAGCAAGAATTAATTATTCTGCAAAATTCAGTATATTTTTTCAGGGTGAAATATGGATTTCTAATGAAATAGAGAACTTTCAAAATTTTCTAATAAAAAGAACTGAACAGAAAATTCAATCTTCAATACAAGACTCAAGGGATGCATAAAAACATAAACAAAAAAAGGAGAAAAAATACTAGCCAAGAACTATATGCATCCCTACAAGGGAAGATAATACATGTAAGTCTTGAGAATTATGATTCTCTCAGAATGGTAAAAAGAAGCATACCTAGAAAGAGAGTTTCAGTATACATTGATCATGAAAGTGTTGAGCCTTTAGCCAATACCTTAGCCAATAAAGGTTAAATTGTATTGAGGATATGGTTATAAAACAGTCATAAAACAATGCTGATTGTGAGACCTGAATTTCTGTAGAGAGAACTTAGAGCATCTTTATATAAATTATTAAATGATATTATTTGACTAGATACTTTAGAAAAGGATGGCTTATAGTAGAATTAGAACAGAGGGAGAGAGTATACTTAGAAAGGCTGGGCATAAAAAAATAATGCATTTTCCATACATTAGTTAAAAAAAAGAGTACAGTACTATAGATAGAGAGGGAGAAAGTGTACCTGATACTTTTTGTTTAACAAGACAGTACTATGGATGTAGTACTAGATTGAAAGAGGTAGACTATGTACATAGAGGAACTGGACATAGGTCATGAAGTAGTTTTGCTTTGTATGATATTTTAGCTACAACTAGAAGGAATGCACTTAAAGGGAAAGAGAATAAATGGTTGATTAAATGATATTGCTTTACATGATACTTTAGTATATAAGGATTGTATATCCAAGGAAGGTACTGAGAAAGAGGGTAAGATGTAAACTGCTTATAATTTGATGTAATGCAAGATATTGAGAAGTATATTTTTCAGGCACACTCTCTCCCTCTGTTCCTCTAGTATTCCAACAATTGTGCTAGAATCTTCCCCAATCAAGTCATGATTTCTTGTAGAATTAATAATTTAATCATATTCACAAAATATGATTTATTCAACCATTCCCCATTTGATGGACATTCCCTCAATTTCTAATTCTTTACCACAAGAAAAAGAGAGACTTATGAATATTTTTATAAATGTTGGATTTTTTAATCTTTTTTATGATAATGGCACAGAAGATGGGAGTGTACTTGAATAGTGACAATAATGCCGTATTGTTTACCAATCAATCAAGCTGAACAGAAAGTATGATCTCCAAGTACAGGACTCAGGTAGAAGCATAGTGAGGGTGGATGGGAAGGCCAAATTTTGAGGGATTTAATGATACTGAATTACTTGTATTCCTGCATGTATTCCTTCCCCTACATGGGAAGATGATACGTATAACTCATATAGATTTCATTTATTAGAGCAACCAGGAACATACATAGACAAGGAACAGGAGAAAGCTGTTCTGTTATATATCTATTATAAAGATAGAGTCAATGGGCAAAAAAAAGAGGAATGTATAGGGAGAAAGGGAAATGATAGATAGATGGGCTAAGATATTTCATGTAAACAAGTCAAGAGAAAGGTTTTGCAATGGAGTGTTATGGGGGAAGGCGAAGAGGAATGAGTGAGTCTTCAATCTCATTGAAAATATTTCTTAGTAATTGGGGCTACTAGGTGGCACAGAGGATAGAACACCAGCCCTGGAGTCAGAAGTACCTGAGTTCAAATCCGACCTCAGACACTTGATAATTAGCTAGCTGTGTGGACTTGGGCAAGCCACTTAACCCCATTGCCTTGCAAAAAAAAAAAAATAGTTCATAGTTGAAGCAATATACATGCACAATTGGGTATAGAATCTATCTTACCCAAAGGAAAAAGGAGAAGAAAGGGAGGGGAGAAAGGGGATGGGGGAGGGGAGGGTATAGGTGATAGAAGAGATGGAAGATTGTGAGAGAGGGTAGTCAGATACAATAAACCTTTGGGGAGGGACAAAATGTAAGCAAAGAGAGAATAGAATAAATGGGAGTGGGGAGGAATAGAATGGAGGGAAATACATCTAGAAATAATAACTGTGGGGTAAAATATTGAAGCAACTTCCTCTTATGGATTTATGATAAAGAATGCAGTCCATCCCAGAGACAGAGCTGATGGTATTTGAACAGACTGAAGTACATCTGTTTTTGTTCTCTCATTTTATTATTCTTGAGGATTCTCTATCTTTGTGGGAGGGTTATGTTTATTTTTATAATAGGACTATTGTAGTAATGTGAAAATAAATGAGTATTTGAAAAAAATAAAACATAAATAATTTTTTTCTTTTTTGTCTTAATTTTTTTTATTCAATCAAAACCCAGAAAAACTCCAAGGTTTCTGCAAATGGAGATGAGGGGAACAAGTCATGCACTGTGGCCAGCTAGTGATGGAATGGGTAGGGTGACCTGTCTTTTGTGCAGACTGGGAGAGGACAGACCTCAGGGTAATGAGCTAAGTAACCAGGTCCAACAGACCTAGAAGCCTGGGGAATGGGGAGGAAGGAAAAGGGGGAGGGGGAACTACCCAAAAGCTTTGGTCATATTAAAAAATCATAAATAATTGAGAGAAGTATGGAAATAATTACTTCAGCTGGTGCTGAGCAGAATGAGCGGAACTGAGTTATCTTTATGTTGTATACAATAACAGCAGCATTGTGAGTTGATCAACTATGATGGATATAGTTCCTTTCAGCAATTCAGAGATCAAGGACAACCCTGAGAGACTTGCTTGATCATTTGAGGGGGCGGGAACTATGAAGTCTGAATGCATACAAGTTCATTTTCTTTTTTAAAAATTCTTTTATGTTTTTCCTACTTTAGTTATGTATTTTCTTTACCTTAGTTCTAATTCCTTTTCCACAACATGACTGATATATATATATATATATATATATATATATATATATATATATATATATATATATATATAAATGTTAAACATGAATGTACATGTATAACTTTTACCAGATTTTTTACCACCACAGTGAGAGGGAAGGAAGGGAGAGTGGTAGAAAATATTAATCTCATAAATTTGCAAATGGTTAAATGTTCAAAAATTACCATTAAATGTGATTGGAAAAATAAAATAAAATTTCAAATAAAAAAGAAGACAACAATGTGAAAAGATTGAAAATCAAACTTCAAAGGAAAAATGTGAATTTAACCCATTGCCAACAAGAATACTTGGCAGAGTAAAAGGAAGCAATAAAAGCAGTAGAGAAAAAAATGGGGAGAATGATACAAGAAAATTATTTTCTAAGTATTAAGAGCTTGGTAAAAGAAACTAAAAATAATTTAAAAAAACCTTAAAGTTAGAAATTATGTAATGGGAAAAGGGTTACAAAAATTCACTAAAGAAAAGAATTCTTCAAAAAGCACAATTGCCCAATTGAAAAAATAGAAGAGTTCTCCAAAGAAAGTAAGTCTGTAAAAATTAGAACTGGATGAGGGGAAGCTGATGATTCCATAGGCCTTCAAGAAACAAGAAAACAAAATCAAAGGAATATTAAAATAAGAATACATACAGGAGAGATTCACTATCTAATAGTCATGATAAAATAAATTAGACATTATACTTTAATAATTTATTGATTAAAACTGCCCTGATATTTTACATTTACTGGCTAAAATAGATGATGAAAAAAATCTATTGATCACCTCTTAAAAAATGATTACTAGGGGGCAGCTAGGTGGCGTAGTGGATAAAGCACCGGCCCTAGAGTCAGGAGTACCTGGGTTCAAATCTGGTCGCAGACACTTAATCATTACCTAGCTGTGTGGCCTTGGGCAAGCCACTTAACCCTGTTTACCTTGCAAAAACCTAAAAAAAAAAAAAAAGCAAGTTAGCTAAGGTAGAAGCATTAAAAATGGTTAAAAAATGATTACTAGAATAACTCTAGCCAGCTTCCAAAACTATCAGATCAGGGAAAAATATTGCAAGGACATTATATATTAGAGAATAACAGTCAGTTATTATTTATATTATATATATTATATTAGAGAATAACAGTCAGTATCACACAAGATTTGATACTTTTCCCTTTACAGAAGAAGAATACTTGAAATATGATATTCTAGAGAACAGTTAGAGAATCATAAACAAGAATATCCTACATGGTAAAATTAAACATAACCCTTAAAGAAAAAAAATAGTCTAGTTGATAAATAAGGAACTAGTCTATCCTAATGTAAAAAAAAACAGAGTTGAATAAAAAAATGGCATCAATACAGAATTCTGAAAAGTAGCAAAAAAGGGTTATATGAAAAAGTAATCATAAGGGACTTAATATAGTTATATATTCCTATATAAGGAGGTTAAACATGTACCTGCACTGGAACTTTCCCAGTGTGCTGGAGTTACCCACCGCCTAATCTAGTCCTAACTGCAAAGCATCTGCTCCCACAATCAAGGATCTCAGATTCGATCCCCTGCCATGTGTTGAGTCTCTGTTCTCTGCCCAAGACTTCCTGATGACAGACCTTCTGGAAGATGATTCAGTCTGATCTTTGGTGAGTTCTATCACTTCAAAATAAGTTAAGAGGTTAAATAATTTTGCTTCTTTGAAAAACTCAGGAGTGCTTAACAGAAATCCTGGTAGCTCTCCACCATCTTGCCCAGAGGTTAAATCATTTTTACTTTTAAAGGAGTTCAATTATTCAGTTTATTCTGCATGTTTATTCTTTCTTTTCTCCATTTTTCTTCTTCATCTCTTCTTTAGTTTTAAAATCCTTTTTGAGTTCTTGTTTTTGGATTTGAGGCCAATTCATAAACTCCTTTGAGGCTTGACATGTAAGCATTTTGTCACTGCTTTCCTTTTTGTGATGGTGTTTTTAATGTCTTTATCAGAATAGTAACTATTCTTTTTTTGTTTTGTTTTGTTTTTTGCTCATTATGACAATTTAACTTAGCTCCTGGAGGTACAAGAACTGTTTGTGCTGGGGTCATTATCTTGTCTCTGGCTTATTGTTGCCTATGGAATTGCATATGTAGCAATTTGCTTAGTCCTTTAGGGTAGCCCTTGTTTTCTACTTGCCAAGTTGTTGCTTATGTAATAGTTTGTTCCTTGCATTAGTATAGCCCAACCTAGTCCCAAATGTTGCATTCTCAGGACTCAAATTATTTCTTCTGATATGGGATTGGGACCCTCGCTGCTGACCTGCTGCACTACAGACTTGTCAAGTCATGACCTGAGTAGTGTCATGGCCGAGGCTTTTGCTGTATTTCTAACTCCCCTGCCTATGCTGGGCTGTTTCCTTTTTAGTCAGAAGAACAGGATATTTCTCCATGATATCTTGATTTGAGAACTTTTTTTTTTGATGTATGATTTGTTGCTTTAGGGTCTATATAGAGCTTTAATTAAGAGTTGATTTGAGCAAAGGTCTGAGAGGTTCCTAGCTTCATGTCACTTTCTTCACTTTGCAGTGGAAATCTTGGCAATTCCTTAAGGATTTTTTTTTCTCACTTCCAAATACATCTCTTAAATCTAAAACAAATCAGTGCTTAACAGCATAGGATTGTAATTGACCTCAGGTTTTAACAACAATATCAGCACCAAAAGACATATAGCTGCCAAGTATTTGGGAGAAACCTTAGAATGTGATTCCAGAAGGAAAAAAATATACTGGAACAAATGGTTAGAATCTGCAGAGTCTGATTAAGTTTTGATGTAAGAAGTAGCAGCCTAGCAATAGAGTTGTCCAAAAGTGAAATGAACTGACTTGAGGAATTATAAGATCTTTATAATAGGAAGACATCAACAAACAATATATGACTACTTATTTGATTGCATAGAGTAGGTAGGATTATTTTTCTTTTCTGTGTCATGGATACCATTGAGAATCTGGTGAATCTTATAAACTCAACACAATCAAGTTTCTAAATATATAAAATAAAATTCATAGTAATTAAAAGGAAACAAATTAGAGTCAATTGTAATTATCAAAATACAATAAATTCATTGAAACTAAGTTAAGAATTTCTACAAGTGGACAAGTTGAGTTGATAGGTCCCCAAGGTTGTGATTGTCTTTGAGATTCCTCAAGTATGAAGATGAATATACTATGAATTTAAGAGAAAGGTACTATCTACAAATTCCTAGCTAAATTCTTCACCCTCTAATTTGAACCCCTTGATAATATAGCCCACATTATTTGTTATAAACCCCTTTCAAAAGTTTACAAAATACATACACTATATTCACATTACTATCATAATTCATGCTATCAATTTACCTGTATATAACCTAGGAGTTTAAGACCCTTATTAATAATCACCTTCTTAATTAAGTCTTTACCAGATCTCTCAATATCTGAATTCCTCTTGTATATACCAGAGGTTATTACATAAACTTCAGTACTGGAGAAGAGTCCATCATATTGTCTTAGAATATGCTAGTATATTTACTCTGAGATATTTTATCCATTAATTCCTTTATTGTTTGCCAAAACACTATCAAAAACCAGACACTATGAAAGTAGAAACAGACTACTGTAGTTTAAAAAAATCTGACAATTTTCAGGATAATGCTGATAATTAAATATATAAAAGATGATAAGATTGCTAGGTGAAATGGTCTATAATGAGAAAGGAAGAGAAGGGACAAGAAAGAATGTGAAGTGAATAGAAGGAAAGATTAGAGAATAGAAGAGAATCCGCTGAACCGAAATCTAATGAGAAATCTAATGGAGAATATCCAGAAAAGGATTCTTAGGAGAGGTCAGAAAGTTAGGAGAATCAGGATTGAACATTGTCATGGAAAACTAAAGAGAAAAGAATATCAAGGAAAAGACAAACATTGAATGTGTCAAAACCCAGAAATAAAGAAAGGTAAGGAAATGTGAAGACTGAAAAAGTGTACTTAAAATTTGGTGATTAATATATCATTTCCAAGTTGCAAGAGTTTTACTTAAAGATAAAGGCAATCTACACAGAATAAGAATATGAGAGGAAAAGAAGTGGAGCACAAACTGAAAATAGCTTTTCATCGGAGTTTACCTTCAAATGAGAAAAGAAATATGTATGATAATTACTGAAAATGGACTGATCAAAAAGGATTTTTTGAGAATGAGAAAGATCTAGACATCCCCCTTGGCAGTAAAGAAGCAGCTACCAAGAAAGAAGATTATAAACATTTGGAAAAATATGAATTGCTAATGGACAGGCAGAGAAAAAAGATCAAGGATATCAAGAAAATTATTTTAAAATGCATAGCAAGGTGGTCCAGTCATACTAGATCTAAAACTATTGTTATTGGCTAAGAAATACAGTGGTGGATCAGTGCAATAGGTTAGTTACACCCAACACAATAGAAATGAATATTGTAATATACTTTTTGATAAACCTCAAAATTCCAACTTCTAGGATAAGAGTTCACTATTTGACAAAAACTGCTGGAAATACTAGGAAATAATATGGCAGAAATTAGGCATAAACCAACAATTAATAAGGGGTATCATTATAAACAAATTAAGAAAACAAAGGATAATTTACCTGTAAGATAAATGTAAGATAATATATTATGAAGAGAGAAGAATTTTTGACCAAATAAGAAGGAACATGATGGAAAAAAAGATAACTTGAATCACATGAAATTAAAAAGATTTGAACAAAAAAACCAATGTAACCAAGCATAGGATAAAAGCAGATGAGGAAAAATTTTTATGCTTAGTGCTGTTTTTTTTTTAATTTTCTTTATTTATGGTAAAGGGGTTAAGAGTAACTTGCCCAAGGTCATACAGTAAGGCAATTATTAGGTGTCTGTAACTGGATTTGAATTCAGGTCCTCCCGATTCCAGGACCAGTGATCTATCCACTGCACCACCTAGCTCTCCCCACCTAGTGTTTCTGATAAGAGTTTCACTTCTCAAATATATAGAGGTGAGTCCAATTTATAAGAATGAAAGTCATTCCCCAATTGAAAAATGGTCAAAGGGTATAAACAGGTGGTTCTCAGATAAACAATTTAAATCTATTGACACTCATATAAAATATCCTAAATCACTATTGATTAGATTGATTAGAGAAATACAAATTAAAATCACTCTGAAGTATAACAAAGATTTTTTAAATACCATCAGAAATATTAGCTGAAACATATTAAAGATAGAAACTGTCTGAAATATTTATATGAAAATAGTAATATGGACTTGAAGAAATTAAAATCATCAGAGGTAAAGAATATTTTTTTGAAAAATAAAAATTCATTCTAAATTATTGTACTTTCATGCATCATTTCCTTTTGTTCTCTTTTTTTCTTGTAAAGATGAAAAAATTATCCATAAGTCAATACTTTCTTCTCTTTTTAGTTAGTTAAAATTTTATATTGAGGAAAAGACATTCATGGAGTCTTCTGCAAAGGAGAAAAGCAGAATATCACATTGTATTAAAAATGAACTCTGTGGTCCATAGGTTTTATTCTTAGTGTTTAGTAAATCCCTGGAAATACAAATACAGATTCAGTTATCCATATTGATCAGAAAGAATGATCAAAAAAAGATTTTGAAGACTGTTTTGTCACATGGCTCATTTTTTCAGATTTGTTGTTAGTAAAAGTTTCTAATCTCTGCTTAAGTAAAATGATAAAATATTATATTATGTAGAACTTTATTATTACCAAATAACTTTAAAATATTATATTCACTTCATACTCATGAGAATCTTATGAAGTAGGAATAGAAATCAGATTATAAAACAATAGAAAAAATACAAATCATTTTAAAATTGAACTAAAGGTCATAGAAATGTCCGTGGGGCACGCCTTTATCAATTCCTAAAAAAAGAAAGAATTCTGTTTAACCTTAATTAAATTGTTAGTTATTTCATTTCCTACCATATATAGCTACTGAAGGCAAGGTTTCAAAGGATTCAAATGAAATAAAACATTTTTACATATATGAAAGTTTACATGCCAATTATATAGCATGGGCAAAGGCAATCATTGGATTTCTCAGTTTATTCTTCAGACCTTTTGATATTTTCTTATTAATTCTGTCTACACTGCAGATTAAAATGTATATTTTCTGTGAGACAGTGCATAATGAACTGGTTTCAGAACCAGGAAGACTTGTACTGAAGTCTTTATTTGTCCTATATCGACTCTGGGACTCTGGGTACCCTATCATATAACCTATGCCTGTCTGAAGCAACTCCGTAAAAGTATAAATTGAAGACAAGTTGCTAATAAGTTCTAGAAGAAGAAATTCCTTATTGAAAACTTCCTTAATTTAGGAAATTATAGGTCCAATAAAAATACTTCAAGAAATTTTTAAGGCCAAGCATGACAGATGGAAGGCAGAAAATCCCAACAACTCTTCCCCCGACCACTCCAAATGCCTTTAAATAATGACTGACTATAACAAAATTTTAGATTGGTGGAACCCACAGAAAGACTGAGTGAAACAATTTTCCAACCCAAAACAACTAGGAAGATCCAATGGAAAGCTCCATTACACTGGAGTTGGAAAGGGCCACAGCACAGCCTGGCTCATACTGGTTGCTAAACCTGGGTCTCTTGGGAGTGCATGGGTCTGTGGTAACAGAGGTGTAAGAGAGGTAATCAGACCTCTCTCAGCACAGGGATTGTCAAGAACAACTTGGAAGGTCAGTGGGAAAACTCTACTATACCAGAGCAAGTACAGAGTCCAGTCCAGTTCAGGTCTCAGTGCAACACTAGTCTGGGAACCAAAAGCAGATCAGGAGAGCCAACTGGCATGGCAGGTGCTTCCAGCATGTTTGGTTTATGGACTGAAGGGGGTCAGCGGTGACAGCAGAGTTCTCTCTGCTATCTCTGAGGCATGATTGTTGCTTTTTCCATACTCAGGTCCCTGTCTCAGAAAGGGAAGATTTACTGCCATACTGGAGCAGGGAACCTTCTCAGAGTTCCAGGGCAGAGGGGAATCTTGTGGTCAATCACAGACCAGAGAAAAGGCCAGGAGAGCACTCAGAGCTTCTCATAAGAACTTGAAGTAAATGAGGTCCTTACAGGTGTCTCTGAAAACAGATGCAAAAATCCACAAAAGCTTGGGACAGTGCACCCTCCACCCTGGAAGCAAAGTCCTACTTTAACAAAGAATTAAAATCAAGGCATTAACTGGGGAACTCAGCAAACAAAAGAAGAAAAAAAAATCTGACCTTATGATATTCTGGAAGCCAAAAGAGCTTGGGTTACAACCAAGAATCAATTCTCCAGCAAAACTATACATAGTCTTTATGAGGAAAGAAGGCTATTCAATGAAATAGGAGACTTTCAAACTTTTCTGTGGAAATGATCTGAGTTGATTGGAAAGTTTGATCTTCAAGAAAAGGTCTCAGGTGAATTATAGAGAGATTGGACGGGAAGGATAAATCATGAGGGATTTAATGATGCTGAATGGTTTCTACTCCTCCATTGCAAGATGATACTAATAACTCATGAACATCTAAATTATTAGAGTAGTTAGAAGGAACATATATATGACATAGTAGGGAGCTGGATATGAAGGTATACTATAGTATATTATAAAGATGAAGTTAATGGATGATAAAGGAATGTACTGGAAGAAAGGAAAAGGAGAGTTGCAATGGGCTGTTATTTTACAGGAAAGAAGAAAGAAAGAAAAAGCTTCTGCAATAGATTGAAGGTGGGAAAGGTGAGAGGAAATGTGTGACCCTTCACTCTGATCAGAAGTGACTCAGAGAGTAAATAAAACACACACACATACACTCACATTAGTGAGAAATCTATCTTACCCTAGAGGAAAATAGTGTAGGAAAGGAATGGGTGAAAGGAGATAGGGAGAGGGGGAGGTGGGGTAGGTGATTAGAAGAAAGGGAAGATCGTGGGAGATGGTAGTCAGATACAACACACTTTTGAGGAAGAACAGGGTAAAAGGAGAGAGAGAAAAGAACAAATGGGGGTGGGGAGGAACAGGATGGAGGGAAATACAGCTAGCAATAGCAACTATTGGAAAAATATTCAAACAACTTTGCTGATGGACTTTATGATAAATAATACTATCCATCCCAGAGCAGAATACAGGCTAGAGCACATTTCACCCCATCTCATTTTATTTTCCTTGAAGATCCTCTTTCTTTGTGGAGGGGGATCATGCTTACTTTTACAACAAGGCTATTGGAGCAATGTGAAAGATAAATTTTAAAAAGTTTAGAGAAAAGGAAATTTTAGTTAATCATTTCATAAATTTCTATTTCCCCATGTGTGACAAGAGACACAACAGAACAATAGTGAAGACATAGTTGGATTTTCCTTATGGTGATATATATTGTTCTGCTAACTATCAAGTAATACTAGGTCTAAAAAAAGTGGCAGATATTACATATCTACATATCTATAGCTGTATCTGTAAATACATATAGAGAGATGTCTTTCTATCTTTGTCTAAAAGCACAATCTTCATAATATATATTATATATATATGTTATCATAAAAATATACACTCATATATACATATATATGTGTATACCCAGGTAGCATGTATTCCATGCATATGATTTCCACATTATATCAATCCCTAGTCTTTCTCCAGAGTTTCAGTCCCACGGTCAAATATTCATTGATAACTTCAAATGATATTCTGAAGACATCTCAATCTCAACAAATCCAAAATAATATTATTTTCCCTCCCCAAAAATCTATGTCCTCATTTCCATTTCTGTCAAATTTATCTCCATTCTTTCAGATGCTATAGAAGTAATTATCTTTAACTTAACTTTCCCTCAGCCCCACACTATTCAGGTGCTAAAATTTTCTCTTTCCCTCCTCCATAAACATTTTTTTTCTCACACAGCCATTAACTCCCTTCAAACTGATCATTTTTTTGCCTAAACTGCTGAAAGAACCCTAACTCTGTTTCTTTTCTTCTTTTAGTACTAATTTCATCATTCAAGGATCCAATATAGTACTTGCCATATAATGTATGCTGAATGTTTATTTGTTGTTCATTGATAGCAAGATAATGTGTCTCTGTGCAGGTTGGAGATTATATATATATTTAATTCAAAAATTTATTAAATCCCTGAAGCTTTAGCTTCTACCTTGTACTGGAAGACCTCTGTGAGGTGTGCAATCACTAAATCTTGCTTTGGTTTCAGATTTATCATGAACATTCTCTTGCTTTTGTGCAGACTCTTTCCAATTTGAGATCTGATCAAATCAATACTACCTCTGAAAAAACATGCCAATAGTTTGTCCACAAATTCCCTTACTATTCCTAGCGATTTTCCTGTTGAAAATACTCTTCCTTGACTACTAATAAATTACATGTGTGGTCATTTTGTAAGCATGAAAATCCATTGAAGACAAGATTTATTTTGCTTGGTCCTATTTGAATTGTCAGAAATTAGCACCATACTCAGTTCATAATAAGCATTTAATAAAGTCCTCTTAGTCATTTGCTGAATATTAGGAACCAGATCGGGCTCATAAAAAGCACTTAATAAAATCCTCTTAGTCATACGCTGAATATTAGGAACCAGACCCGACTCATAATAAGCACTTAATAAAGTCCTCTCAGCCATATGCATAAGGAACTGGAGTAATAAAAATTAAAAGCAAAACATCACAGAGTTTGCAGCCTACACAAGGGCATAACATATGCACACAGATATAATGGAATTCATGCTTATGAGAATTGATTAAAAGTGAAATAAGCAGAACCATAAGAATGCTAAATATAGAAATAGCAATATTATACTATTGTCAATTATGAATAATGCAGTCAACTTCAATAATACAAGAATCCAACAGAGTTCTTAGGATAGATCTGTGTTGAAAATTGCTATCTATCTCTTTATCATGTTTACTTTTATAACAAGGATATTATAACAATGTAAAAGATAAATTTTTAAAAGTTTAGAGAAAAGGAAATCTTAATTAATCATTTAATAAATTTCTACCTGTTTCCCCATGGGTGACAAGAGACACAACAGAACAATAGTGAGGACATAGTTGGATTTTCCTTATGGTGATATATATTGTTCTGCTAACCATCAAGTAATCCTAGGCCTAAAAGCAGTGGCAGATAGTATAGAACTGATAGAATCTAAATATATATTATCATATGACTTTTAAACTTTATTTTTTTTCTTGTTTATTTTGTGTTTTCTTTTGCAAAATTGCTAATAGGGATAAATGGTTTGTCTGATTGCACATATATAATCTGTATCAAATTGTTTGGTTTCTCATGAAAGGATGAGGGCATGAAGAAAGAGAATTCAAGACTCAAAATTAAAAAACAAAAAAGAATGTTGAGATTTTTCAACATGTAATTGGAACAAACAAACAAAGAAAAAGTAAAAAAAAGAATAATCCCAAGAGGAAGAAAGTATTGGAATGTATTGGCAAGGATATTAAATTCAGAATCAGAAACTCTGGGATTCCAATATCACTTCAGCTATGTGATGCTAAGCAAGTTGCGGAAGCTTGTATCTCATCTTTGTCATCTTTAACATGAAAAAGTTGGACACAATAGATTCAATGGTCATTTCTAGTTATTAAGGTTCTATTAAGATGAAGAAGACCAAATTTTCTCTGAGTCTTTACGAAAAATAAGCATTCTTAAAAAAAGGATCAGTGAATCAGTAAGGATTTTTAAGTATCACTAAGCAATGTGCTAGATTCTGAGCAAACATGAAAAGGCAAAAAATAAGTCCTTTTTCAAGAAACTTGGATCCTCCTGGAAAAGGCAAAATGAACATTTATAAGTATGTATATCTATATAGATATCATTATATGTGTACACATAAATATGTACATTTGAAATGAATCAATATTCCACATTCAGATTATTTGGGAAGTGGAACATTACGAAATATCATGAAGGTCATTCTAAAGGAGGTGCTGTTTGAGCTGAACTTTGAAGAAATTCTTGAGGCAGAGATAAGGATGTAATGACTTTTATGCCTGATGTTTAGCACTTGTGCTAATTGATGGAGGTAGGAAATATAATTTTGAGTTGAGGAAACCATTAGATGGTATTCAATCTAGGTACTGAATTAAGACAAGGTCCTAAAAGACAAGAAGTGGGCAGAATAAGGGACACAAGTTGGGTGGTTACCATTAATAATGAAATGAGTTACTTCATTCTCAGAAGCAGAAGAAAACAAAATAGAACACAGGTGAAGATTAGACTAAGATGTATTAGGTAGAGGAGATTATATGTGGAATAAACTATCTCAGAAAAACAAGGGTCAAAAACCATTTGTAAAGCTGTTGTTATAATTGCTGTTTGTAAATGCATTCTTCTCAAAGCAAATTCATCGGGGTTATGATGCCATGATATGCAACTGAATTGGATTTGAGTTATCTGGGTCCAGTGTCCAGATATGAATCAGGGTGACTGGAATTAGATCTGGATGTAGCAGGAGACCTTGGTCTTTTTAAAACTTGGTCTTTCCCATAACACAGTTTGACAGAGGCAATGTCTATTCATTCATTCATTGATTTTAGGCAAGAGAAAGCTGAGGCAAGGAGGCCAAGAACCATCATTTCCAAAAGGAAGAAAAAAATGTTGGGAGAATAAGACCCACAAGGTATGACAGTGATTAAGCAGGTAAAAAGAAAAGAATCAAGGAACTTCTGCTGAATAGTTCAAAATAAAAATCAATCTGAGATTGGAAGACCAAATGGGTAAGGGAGGGAAGTAAAGATTTAGCACAAGTTTTTAAAGTAAATACTGTGATATTATCAATCAGGGAGGAATAAAACATTGCAATATAGTATTAAGGACTCAAATTAATTTAGAAAACAAGAATTTGTATGTTCAGGTAGTTCAGCTTCTTCCAGGGAATTTCAACATATGGGATTCTAAGCACAGAAAGTAGTGTGGGTAACTCAAATGGCAGTTATAAAGTTATTAGGGAAATGAGATAAGGGAGTCAAGCACTGAGAATAAGGTCTTAGAAAACTACAGCATTAATATTGTGAATAAAGAAAAGTGAGGGTAGAGCAAAAAATTCATAGACTAGGAAGGGTTTAGGGCGTCTAAAATCCACTTTGAGATGGAGAAATAAAAAGAAAGAAAATTATGATCAGAAAGGGCAATTTTTGAATTCTAGATCAGGGATGTCCAACCTTACTTTTAAAAGATTTTACTAAAACAATAGACAATATATTTTTTATTTTCTATTTTGGTAAGAGCTCGTGTAGCTTCCTTTACTAAACCCACGAGCAGGTTGCATAAAATTGCCCTGTGGGCCCCATGCAATCCCTGGATACATTTTGGACAGCCCTGCTCTAGATCATAGACTTAGATTCTATCTGGTCAGACTAAATTCCTTCTCTAGAAGGATGAAAGAACAAACACAGGAAGAAATAGCTAGAATTATCGAAAAGTCCATATCCTCTGCCACCAAAGGAATTAGACAGATTAAGATCTCTCTCTCTCTCTCTCTTTATATGTATATATATATATATATATATATGTATCAGATTGAAAGATAGATACATATATGTATTTATATATGATCACACATATACACACATGTATATATATTCAATTTTACCATCCCAATGAACCACATGGTTGATAAAACATTAAACTCTTTATGTCTTGAAATACTAAACAAGAGTAATAGGAGCTAGCATAATTATATGTGGTGACTATTCCTGTGCGTTTCTTAGATAAATAATTGGGAAGAGAGGAGACTGAGGAACATCAAAGCTAAAGTATTCAAGGGAGTATCATTTTGTTTATTGAAACTACAAATATGAGAGCTGTGATAAATGTACTGAGTAGTCTAGAGGCAGAAACTAAATTCTTTCATGAAGTTAGAACAGTGACCTGTAAGTTTACATAATACAAAAAGAAGGACGAGACTAGAATGAATCCCCAAAGAAAAACAGTTGTAAAGTAATGGTTCAGGAAGTGGGAGTAGAATAAGTATAATGTATTTCTCCTTGATCTGGCCTGATTTATTGAGGTAGGGGGTGGTGGTGGCCTAAATAAATGGTAAGAGGACCTAAAGGGGAAGGGTATAGTTTAATATCAATAAGTTCTGGCTTTCTTCAATTAATAAGTCTTTTCTGAGTCACTATGCCATTACCCACTACTGGTCATGTTAAACCTTAAAAAGTACTTTAATTAATTTTGAAGTTCCTGTGGTTGTTGGAAACCACGCAGCAGTCATTTTTTTGGTAAGGATTAAATTAGTCTGAAACAAATCAATGAAATTTTACAGGTTTCTGTATATGCTCTTCAAAAATGAATTTCCCTTTCTTCAAAGTTAAAAAAAAACCCCAGCAAAATATACTTCAGTCCATTTAAAAAGGAAGACTCTATGTCATAAGAGTGGAAAATATGTCTATGTGACAGGCTTTTGTGGACTAAAAATGGTTTATTAGAAATTGGACTGGATAGCAGGCAGTTGCCATGGAAACCAGCTGAAACATTTTTTCCTTTACTGGAGAAGTATCATTTCTGTACTTACCACATGTAGATCCTTGCACTGTACTAGTTTAAGACCTTTTTATAACAGAATAAAGGAAATGAATTGAAAAGGGGTCTTTATTCTGTCACTGCCTGTGGAAAAATAATGCTTGAGAAGTGAATAGCCAGAATAAAGACCCATTTTCTCTTTACATATATTCACAAAATCAATTTTAAGAAAATAACAAATGTACATCCTCAAGTATTTCTGTGATATTGTGTTAAAAATAGTTTACAAAGCATCCTTGAATGATCTTTGCATTTGTAAAGTTGTTTTTGTAGTTTCTCATCCAAATTCTTCTGTCAACCTTTTGAAGTCTCTAGTTAACCCTATAAAATAAAACTAATTTCCCACTATATCTCAGCATATTTTCCATTCTAGTCATTCTCAACACCTGTATCCTACAAGACTTAAGTTCATGGCTTCATATATCTCTACATATTTCCCATGAATTTATTTGCTTCTTTACTAAACATTCCCTAGCTACATTAGCCTTTTTCTTTTCCTTCTCTTCTCTCTCATAGTACTGGCACAGTACTTAGTACAAGATAGTTACTCAATGACTATCAGGACTAATTAATTTCTAGTCAAAAGTTATTTGTGTTATATTTTTTTAAAATTTCTATAACTTTCTCCTAAGGCAGATAATATGGAGATTTCATTTTATTTTTTTACTTATCAGTGAGACAAATGTCTCCAAAAATTACCCAGACTATTGAAAAGTAAAACACCAAAGTTAATGAAAGCAATGATATTTTTTATGAAAACACACATATCTGGTTTAAAAAAACAGGTATGACCAAACAATTATTTTTTGAGACAAAATGGAATAGCAGGCAGAGATCTGGCCTCAAAGCTACTGAGAACTGGGTTCAAATTTTGCCTCTGACATATACTAACTGTGGAATCTTGGGTGAGTCAGGCTATTCTACTACTCTGGGAAACTTTCTAAGACACAAAGATCAGTGAAGGGAATTCCTTATCTGAGACTGTTACAAATCTGTGAAATCCCAGATCAGTATCTTTTTACATTCCTTTCTGAAGGAAACAATTATTAAAATATTTGTTATGCACAAAAGAAATCCTTGGTCCAAAAGTTTTTCAGAATCAAGGCATAGGAACAAAATAAGCTTCAAAACTTACAAAATTATATTCTCCAATTATATTCCTCCAAAGATCATTGCATAGAATCACTAATTCACATTCTTCCATTTAGCTCATTCTTGGTGGTTCATGAAGTGTCCTTTGATCTCTGGGTTGCTCCTTTTTAAAAGAATGATTCAGAACATAGCCTAACATTGATAAAATGGAATACTTGGAGTCAGGAAAACATGGATTCAAATCTCAACTGTACTGTTTCCTCACTATGTGACCATGGATACCCAACTTACTGAGTCAGTATTCTAATGGGTAGGATGAGGATAATATTACATGAAATTAATAAGTCAAGAAGCATTTAACAGCTTAATATATGACAACAAATATTAGCAAAAAGAAAGACAATTCGTGTCCTCAAGTAACATTCATTCAAATGATGGAATATAAAATTGAGCAGAAAAACTGAAGTTGGGATGATACCTATGCGGTTTTCTGGGAGGAAGAGGGACTGGTAATTAAGAGAGAGTAACAGAGTCACAGTATTGAGGTCCATGGAACAAAAAATATTTTTTGTGCTATGTTTCTCAAAAGAGAGGTTGTAGTAAGAACTAACAAATAGGAAAATGGAGTAGCAGGAGCAGTAGGTAAAAGTAGTAGAGCCTGGCTGGTTCTACTATTTTGAAAGAAAAAGAATAGAAGCATCTATATTAATGTACTTTTGTCAGGATTTTTAAAAAGTATATAGAATACAACTTGTATACCTTTTTTTTGATGTTGGGGCAGACCAGCACTTTTACTGATAAGAAACCCATTCTAATGTACCAATTAAGAACAATATTTTTCCCCACAACAAATAGCTTTAAACAATTGAAGGAGCTATTATCTTAAGTGATTTAACCATGATCAGACAACCAAAAGCAGGTATCAAATCCAAGTTTTTGTGACATTAAGATTGGCTATCTATCCACAGCCACATGCTTTCTCTTCCTTGATAATAAACTTTATACAGTAACAAGTTGGTTGATTCTTGTCCTTTGTTATTGAAGAAGAAGAGGAAGAAGAAGAAGAAGAAGAAGAAGAAGAAGAAGAAGAAGAAGAAGAAGAAGAAGATGACCTCTGTTATTGCTATTTCCTATCAGGCAACATTTTTGTCACCCTTACTGTTTATATACATGAAAACAATAGGAGAGGAAACAAAACAGATTTACATAATTGCATAGTTGAAAGGATTCTAAGTATCAGTTTATTAATATCATTTTTGAGATGAGAAACATTAGGCCTAGACAATTGAAGTATCTTTTCTAAGGCCAAATGATTAGCAAAGACAGAGATAAAACTTAAGCCCCCTATGTTCAATACATCACAATTTGGCTTCCCCCAGATGTTAAATTAGTGTGATATGCAACACCAGGAAGGCTATGGAATAAGAATTTGATTCAGTGTTCTCTAAACCACAAATACCTTTAACCCTCTGGGGGTTAAAGGATGGACAAAACATGTTTTTTTAAGGTTAAAGGAAATTAACATTTTAATTTTTAGCAAGTTAGGAGGCTGTTTTAAAAGTGTAGTGATTTGAGTTGGAACTACACTAGCAACAACAGAAGTAGAAAGGAAGGAGCAGATGTGAGACATTATTTTGAAGATAGAATCAATTGTATTTGGAAATTGATTCAAAATGGAGGCTGAGGAAGGGAAAAAACAGTTGAAAATTACCGTTGAATTGCAGGGTAGATAGTGATGTTATCATCAGAAATGGAGACAATAGAAAGCAATATTTTCAACTTAAAATATTTTAATGAGATCTTTTGAATGGATTTTGTTTACATTTTACAAGGCCTTCGCCTTTTCATAAATTTTATAAGAAAGGAGAAAAAAAAAGAGAAAAAAGGAAATAGCTCAGGAAAACCAAATAACCATTCAACAAAACCCAACTATTTTCTTCAGACAATCATAGTTCCAGGACCTTTGCATGTCTCATTTTTGAGTAGTTTGGTCATTGTAATTTGAAATCATTTACTTCCAATTATTTAAGTTGCTGTCCTCTCCATTTGCATGACAGTAGTCTTTGTATCTACTGTTTCTACAACTCTGTTTACTTCAGATATCTCCAGATAATTCTTGGTATATGCCATATTTATTTTTTCTTACAAAAAAGCGATATTCCATTAAGTTTATATACAAAATATTTAGTTATTTTCCAATCAATGAGCATGTAATTTATTTGGAAGCTATACTTTTAAACTAAAAACATGAGATGATAGTTACTATGTTTAAGGAATATGTAACTTTAACTCTGTGAGAATAAATATTAGTCCAGATTTAAGTTGTAGAGATGCTTTAAAATTTTTCTGGTCTTCTTTTACCTTCCAATTACCTCTCCCACATATTCTGTGATTAATGATCTTGATTTCCTTTTTTCTTTCTTGAAGAAGAAATTCTGATTCTTGACTGGTATTTTCACTGACTGTACCTTATATCTAGAATGATTTTACATTGAATCTCCATCTCCTTAAGCCTTTTATTATCTCCTCTAATGCATTCCTCTTTAGATCAGTTTTCATCTTTATTCTGTGTACTGCTGATGTATAAATAGTTGGCTCCATTTTTGTCTTCCCTCATTAAACTGTATCTTTAAAACCATGCCACAAGTTACAATTTTTATATAGATTAATATGATATGTGTAATTGTTTTAATAATGATTTAATTTTTAGATATCCTCTTTATAGATGGGAAATTAGTGAAAAGAAAGTAGTTAGTAGTAATTTGTTTTAATCATGATATGTACTGCATTTTTCCTGAATTATTCTTACCTATAATAAGTAAAGTGTACTAGTATAACATGTACTGTATTGTAACTGAAAACTATATAATCAAAAACTAGAAAATTTCCACAGGAATTCTACTTGGATGGTCACAAGTTTTAGATACATGCATACAAACATACATATATATATTATATTATATGTATATATTATATATACATATATATTATATATTTAGACATATATGTATATGTATATATATATATGTATATATATATATATATATATTATATAATGTATGTATAGTGTATATATGGTGGGCTTATCCTGGGAAGATCACCCAAAGTCCAAATTTGATTGTTCTAGGAGCTATATGCCCACTTATAATTATAAATAAAATATCTGGCTCCACAATAGTAAGATGGAGCTCTAAAGATGGAATATTCCCATGAATTGCAAATCAGCTCCTTAGAAAGACAGTAATTAAACCTCTCTATGAATTACTGGCAACTTTGTCTCTGGGCTACTTTGTTGTGACCAGGTTAGAGACAGTTTAGTAAAACTCAGAGAAACCCTTTTACCTTTGATGTTTTCCCAGCACATAGTAAAATGCTTATGGGTCAAAGATATATGGTGCCTCTCAACTACTTAGTGCTGATGGATCCATATTGATTAACAATAGGTACATGATCCTAGAGAGATGGGCTGAACACTTCCATAGAATTCTTAAGAACATCATCAATTACTGCAGAAGCCACTGACTGCTTTCCTCAAGTTGAAATGAGTCAGTCCCTAGCTGAAGTTCCAACTGAAGAAAAGGTTTTGAATGCCATTAGTTTCCTTTCAAGTGGCAAAGCACCTAGAGCTGATTCTACTCCAGTTGAGATCTAACAATGGGGGGAGTGGTCTATTACTCATCCAAAAACGGGCTGAAATTTTCCAGATTATATCACTTGAAGAGATCATCCTGCACGAATTCAAGGATGCATCCATTGTCCATTTCTATAAAGGTAAAGGGAAAAGATTGTCCTGTGACAATCACAGGGGTATTTCTCTTTTAGTCATTGCTGGTAAGATTCTTGCCAGAGTCCTTCTAAATAGACTGATCCTTCAACTGGAAGTGGGTCACCTTCTGGAGAGTCAGTGTGGCTTCAGAAAGGGTCGAGGGACAACTGATATGGTGCTTGTTGCCTGACAACTCCAAGAAAAAAATGCCAGGAACAGAAGTCTGTATACAATATTTGTGGATCTGACCAAAGCCTTTGATACCATAAGTGACATAGGCTTATGTCAAATTTTGTCAAAAACTGGTTGCATGGAGTAGTTCATCAGAATTTCACATCAATTTCATGATGGCCTGCATGCCTGGACAGTGGACAATATTTCGAGATTCCCCAGGCACCAGTGGAGTAAAACAAGGAGACATCCTTGTTGCCATACTTTGTAGCATGATGTTTTCAGTCATGTTAAATGCCTTCAATGAGGATGAACATGGCTTCAAGGTCAGCTACTGCACTGATGGCAAATTCTTTAAATTGGAAAGGCTACAAGCCAAAAACCAAAGTAGAGAGAGTTTGTTGCATGATCTTCTGTTTACAGATGATTATGACCTCAGTGCAACCTCTGATGCTGAGATGCAACAAAATATGGATCGATTTTCTGCTGCTTGTGCAGATTTTGGTCTAACAATTAACACTAAGAAAACATAGGTACTCCATTAGTCAGTACCACACTATTCATATGTGGAACCCCCAATTGTAGCAAATGGAGAAGTTTTGAGTACTGTAGACAACTTCTCTTACCTTGGCAGTGTCCTTTCCAAGGAGGTATACATTGACAATGAGATTTACATGTATAAACTGAAGGTCTGCAGAGCCATTGTGTTGACCTCATTGCTATATGCCATTGAATCCTGGAAGTCTATCAGCTCCATGTCAGGAAACTGAATTGCTTCTATTTAAATTGTCTTAGAAAGATTCTGTAGATCAGATGGCAGGAGAAGATGCCAGACACTGAGTTCTTTCTCAAGCTAAACTGCCTAGCATTCCAACATTACTAAAGAGAGTACAACTATGATGGGCTGGACACATTTTTACAATACTAGATGAATTCTTGCTTAAAACCTATTTTAAAGAGAACTCACATAAGGCAAATGCTCTCAAGGGTGTCAGAAGAAATGATACTGAGACACCCTGGAGGTCTCATTAAAGAACTTTAGAACCTAGCTTGACATCAGTGAGGGGGTTATGCTTTGTGAGGGAGGCAGAATTGAAGAAGCCCAAAGGAAATGTAACATACATAAGTTTCGAGTACCCATCCCAGGTGTTCACATAGACTATTTGTGCCCAATCTGTGGTAGAGCATTCTGATCTCATATTGGTTTGATCAACCAATAATTGGACACACTGTAATTTGTCTCAAAGATGGTGATATCATTTTGGTCTTCCTCAATGTCAAAGAACAAGAACCAACTAACCAACCAAAATTCTTAATGTATAGTAGCTGATCAATAAATATCTACTGAACTATCATTTAAAGGGAATATTTTTTATCATTCTTTGGTTTTATACCTGAATTTTTTAGACTTTCTTAATAACTTTGGAATTCGACATCCAACAGAATCAGAATTTCATGAAATGTATAAACCATGGGGAGCAGAGGTAAAGAGGCATTCTCTGGGAGGATGTAGAGAGATTGTAGGGTGAAAAAATTTTCAAGTTCTTATATTTTACAAGTTTGTAAACCTTAGAAATATCTGTAAAATTTTATTTTATGTTGTAAATGAGAAAAACATTGAAATTAATTTTACATTTTTTCCTGTAGGCAGAATATATATTAGGAGAAATACTGCTATTCATATTGTTTTGTAAAGCAAAGTTGAAAAAGGACAATTATTTCTATTAACTGTCTTTCACATCTTAGGGAAATATGGAATTAGTAATCTTAACTGTAAATGTGAATGGGATGAACTCTCCTATAAAATGGAAGTGGGTAGCAGAATGGATTCAAAACTAGAATCCTTCAATAAATTGTTTATAAGAAACACATCTAAAGCAGAGATATAAATACACAGTAAAGATAAAAGCCTGGAGGGATATGAATCTCAGACAAAGCAAAAGCAAAAATAGATCTCATTAAATAGGATAAGGAAGAAAACTACATCTTATTAAAAGGTAAAGTGGACAAAAGAAGCTATATAATTATTAAACTTATATGCACCAAATGATAGAATATCAACATTCTTATAGGAGAAGCTAAATGAATTACAAGGAGACATAAACAGCAAAACTATAATATTATGGGACATCAATCTCTATTGATTATTATTGATTAGAGATCATATGATTAGAATCATTATTCATTAGAGAAATGCAAATTAAAACAACTATGTAGTATCATCTCACACCTATCAGATTGACTAAGATGACAACCTCTAGATATATCTCTAGATATATCTAACCATAACATAAACAAGAAGGAAGGTAAGAAGGTGAATAAAATCTTAGAAAACTTAGATTTGATAGCTCTTTGGAAAAAACTAAATGGGGATAAAAAAGAATTTACCTTTTTCTCTGTAGTACATGGAACCTATACCAAAAAGTGACCATGTCCTAGGGCATTAAAAAAACTTACAATCAAATGCAGAAAGGCAGAAATAATACATACTTTTCAGATCATGATGCAATAAAAATTATATGTAATAAAGGGCCATGAAAAAATAAATCAAAAAATTAATTGGAAGCTAAAATAATTTTAATTATTTAAGCTACTTTTAAATGAGTGGATCAAACAACAAATCATAAAAATAATTGATCATTTCATCCAAGAAAATGATAACAATGAGACATAATTCCATATTTTATGGGATGCAGCCAAAGTAGCTCTTGTTTTGTTTGACTTGGTTTGGTTTGGTGCTTTTGTTTTGATTTGTTTAAATTGTTAAGGGGTTAAGTGACTTACCCAAGATCACACAGCTAGGGAATTATTAAGTGTATGATCCACATTTGAACTCAGGTCCTCCTTACTCCAGGTTAGTGCTCTTTCCACTGTACCACCTAGCTGCCCCAAAAGCAGTTTTTAGGGGAAATTTTATATCTTTAAATACTTATGTGAATAAAATAGAGAAAGAAGAAATCAATGAGCTGGGTATGCAACTAAAGAAGCTAAAACTATTAAAAATCCCCAATTAAATAACAAATTAAGGATTCTGAATATCAAGGGATAGAATAATAAAACTGAATGCAAGAAAACTATTAACCAAAAAAATAAAACTAAGAGTTGTTTTTAAGGAAAAGCAATAAACTATATAAACCTTGGGTCAATCTGATTAATCTGATTTTAAAAAGACAGAAGATAATCAAATTGCCATCATCAATAATTAAAAGTTGAACTCACCACCAATGAGGAGGAAATTAAAGCGATAATTTGTACCTATTTTGAAGAACTGTATTCCAATTACTTTGATAATCTCAGAGAAATGTATGTACATTCACAAAGATACAAATTGTCCAGATTAACAGAAGAGGAAATAAAATACTTAAATAACCACATTCAGAAAAAAAGAAATTGAAGAAACCATAAGCAAAGTGCCAAAGAAAAAGTCTTCAGGTCCAGATGGATTCATTTACAAATGAATTTTACCAAGCATTTAATAAACAAGAAAAAGAATACATTATAATTTGCTTAATAGATAATTTTAACTACATTAAATTAAAAAATGTTTTACACTATTAAAACCAATGCTACCAAAATTAGAAGAAGAACAGAAAGCGGGAAAACAATTTTCACAATTATGGGTTCTGATAAAGGTTTAATTTCTAAAATATATAGAGATTTGAATCAAAATTATAAGGTTACAATTCATTCCCCAATTGATTAATAAACAAAAATATGAAAACACAGTTTTCAAATGAACAAATCCAAAGCCACAGACACACACACAATCACATGAAAAAAATGCTCCAAATCATTATTGATTAGACAAATGCAAATTAAAACAACTATGTAGTATCATCTCACACATATCAGATTGATTAAGAATGCAAAAAAAGGGAAAACAAACAATGTTGAAAAAATTCTGGGAGGAATGGGATATTAATGCACCATTGGTAGAGCCATGAACTGGTTCCACCATTCTGGAGAAGAATCTGGAATTATGCCTGAAGAACTTACACTTTGACCTAGCAATACCAAAATTAGACCTGTATCCAGAAGGAATCATAAAAAATGGGATAAGTCCTACATGTTCTATAATATTCATAACAGCTCTTCTTGTAGTAACAAAGAATTGGAAATTTAAGAGATGCCCATCAATTGGGGAAGGGCTGAACAAGACATGGTATTTATATAATATTTGTCCTTCATTTTTTTTTTGAGGTTCTTGCAAGGCAATGTGGTTAAGTAGCTTGCCCAAGGTCACAAAGCTGGGTAATTATTAAGTGCTTGAGGATGGATTTGAACTCAGGTACTTCTGACTCCAGGGCCAGTGCTCTATCGACTGTGCCACCTAGCCATCCCCTTCATTTTCTAAGAAGACATGACATCACAGAGGTGATGCCATGACAAGCATGCGAACTGCATTTGAGTGAGGACATGTTGTGCTAAGTCTCCATACTCACTCTCCCCCCAGAGCCATCCGGGTCCAGTGGCCAGTTATTAATCAGGATGACTGGAGATGGCCCTGGATGCAAGGCAACAGGGTTATGTAACTTGTACAAGGTCACAAAGTAACAGTCAAGTGTCTAAAGCCAGATCCGAACTTCAATCCTCCTTATGGGAGTTTTATAGTTCTTTGGACCTATTTACAGATTGCTTAGTTGGATCAACTTATAATTTCACCAATAGCACATAAGTGTTCAATTCTCCCATATCAATTGGAAAGATGTGAGGTGATACCTAAAAGTTGTTTTAAATAACATTTTTTCCAATGATTATTTAAAGCAATTTTATATAACTATCAATAGTTTTGTTTTCTTTGACTGAATACTTACTATTAATATTTTCTAATCATTTATAAATTAGTGAAATGTCTTGCATTCCTGGACATTTTAATCAATTCTCTATATATTTGAAAAAATGCCTTTTCTTCTGAGATAAAGGCTGGAAAAAAGAGCACTTTCCCTAGTTCCTGCTTTGCTTATAAACTTGGTTTTATTGTTTTTGTTTGCACAATCCTTTTAAATTTAATATAAACAAAATTACCCACTTCACATTTTAATGCTCTCTATTTCTATTTTGGCTATGAATTCTTCCAATCTCCATACATCTGACCTATAAACTATTTCTTGTTCATCTCGCATGTTTATGGTATCACCCTTCATGTCTAATTCATGAATTTCTTTTGACCATGACTTAGTGAATAATATAAGATGTTGTTCTATAGGTAATTTCTAAGTAGACTATCATGTCAACTCCAAATAAAGATAATTTGTTCTCCTATATATACATACATGCATATATATATATATATATATATATGTCTTTATTGTTTGCAATTTATTGTCATATTTGACATTTTAGATATCTTAAGCCATAAATGGAGACATGGGAACTTAATTAATCCATATATAGAGGAAAACATTGAATTTCCCTACAGAAAATCATAGCATTTAGCCAAAAAGGACAATTGCATGCCTGTTAATTTGATTCTCACACTACAATTATGTGTAACAATAGTGGCAACAACTTTATAAGAAGTAGATATTTCATGGCATTTAGAGTAACAATAGGACAGTTAAAAAATATTCAATAGTCAGATGAAGATATAGGTTTCAAGCTTGGGCAAAGATTTCAGTACTAGAAATTTGATTTGCATGATCCTCTCCAGTTTATAGCTACACTAGTAATAGTTGAATGTGTAAGAGTATATATCTCATCAAACAATAGAACTAGTAGTCTATCTGGCATACCCATTTAACTGGAGATCACTGGATGAATCTCTATTTAGGCAAAGATAGCCTTTATGTTTTATAACTCCATTGGAAGAATTTATTTAATAACAGAATACTCCTAGCTTGAAGTTCTCTAAATTATATAAATATTCTGTGACTATCATCTAGATCCTATGAAACTAAAAATCTTGATTTTTTAGTGTTTCAACTAGCTATTATTGGAAACAGTAGCAAGGCATCAAACCCACTTTTGCCATTTCACTTCTATAGTTACTCGTTATACAAAAAATATTCAATGACTTTTGGGAACTGCTTAGGAACATCTCTCTACTTCGTACAATTGAAACTTTAAAGATTGCTAGAAATCTAGCAAAAAGGTATGGAATCACAGAAAACAGTATTAGTCTACTGGAAACTTATCTAACTCATTTTTTCACTGATTTCTAAGTTGAAATAGAAGATGTACCCTTTTCCTAATGCCATTAACTGTATTCAATTCTGCTGGAATTCACTTGTAAATTTTACATTGAAAAACCTTCAGTGGGTTTTAATTCTACTATGGTAGATATTAAGAGAGAATGAATTAACAAAGATGAGATTTATAAGTAATTATGTGACATGATGATATAATTGAAAAAATACCTGAATCAGGGACAATTAACAATTTTGGTGAAAGATAAACTAGTAATTATAAAAGAATGTCATTCTTTTTCATTTTTACATACATGAAATATCTGAGTAAACCTTTCAATATACATGCAAAGTTTATTTAAATAAAACTACAAAACCCTATAGAGGCAAAGAAAATTGCTTTACTATCATTAATTACAATATAGTCTCTGCTATCACTGAGGAAGGACTATATTGCATTGCTTATTCTCATCTCTGGCTACTGCTAATTAAAAGCCTACTAAGTTGCTTTACTCTCATTAATTACAATATATGAGTTTCTGCTATCACTGAGGAATGACTACACTGCTTTGCTTATTCTCATCTCTGGCTCATGGTCTGTGACCCCAATCTTAGGAAGAAGAGTTGAAATATAACAGAACTTACTACTGAAGCACAGCAGGGACACTCCTCACAGTTCCAAGGCAGAAAAGAGTGTTTGTGGTCACAGAGCAGAGCCCACATGAGGAGTAAAGTTAACCTCTGAACTGAAAACTTGCAGGTCCCTAGAAGTAGCTCTGAAAAGAGATGCAAAACTTCTCAATAACTTTGTAATAGTGTTCCCTCCATGCTGGAAGCAGCCCTAACTTAATAAAAACTTATAAATCATGGGGTAGCTAGGTGGCGCAGTGGATAGAGCACTGGCCCTGTGGTCAGCAGGACTGGAATTCAAATCCAGCCTCAGACACTTAATAATTACCTAGCTCTGTGACCTTGGGCAAAAAGAAAAAGGAAAAAAGACTTGGAAATTATGCCATAAACTAGAAAAATGAGTAAATAATAGAGAGAAGATATACTTCAATTTTTACTAGAGTTCATCAGTTTTCTTTCTCAAAGTAGCATTTTTTTATTGAGCCCTTTGGAGTTGACTTGAATCATTCTATTGATCAATGTAACCAAGTCTTTCACAATTAATCATTGCAACATTGTTGTTATTGTGCATAATGATCACTCAGTTCTCATTTAAATTTGCATCATGGGTTTTGTTTTCCCATGTGTTATTATTCTGAAATCATTTCCCTCATATCTAATTGTAATTGTGATTATAGCACAGATTGTTTTACAGAGTGTATATATATATATATATATATATATATATATATATATATATATATATGTATGTATATATTTTAATGCATACTTTTCTCCTATAACAACTGATTTGGCACAAATTGTAAAGCAAAAATACCCTAAGAGATAATGTGCTGTGGCAAATGATGCAGAATCATTTTTCAAGGTAACAAATCTTTAAGGGAACTTATGGTAGCCATTAAGAAAAATAAAACACATTTTCACCCAGGATAAAGAAAAGATGGTCACAACATCTCATAAAAACATGGCAGAATTGAAAATTAGCAAGTATCTCTAAAAATATATGCAATAACCCTCAAACATTGGGATAGTGCATCTCCCACCTTGGAAGTAGAATCCCACATTAACAAAGAGTTAAAAATCAAGGTTTAGGCAAGGGAAATGAGCAAGCAAAAGAAGAAGAAGAAGAAAAATTCTGATCACAAAGACAGTTATCATGGTCATATGGATGATCAAAATACACATTCAGAAGAAGATAAAGTCAAATTTCTTCGTCCAAATCCTAAAAGAAAAATATTAACTCTGCCATGGCAGAGTTTAAAAAGAATTTTGAGTAATGGAGGTAGAGGAAAAGTAATGGAGGTAGAGGAAAAACTGGGAAGTGAAATGAGAACAATATAGGAAAATGATGAAAACTGAGTCAACTTGAGCTTGGTGAAGATGTAAAAAAAAATACTAAAGATAATATTATCTTAAAAAACAAACTAAGTCAAATGGAAAAAGAGGTTCAAAAAACAATGAGGAGAAGAATATCATAAAAAGCAGAAATGGTCAAATGGAGTAGATGGAAAGGGGATATCAAATGGAAATGGATAAAGGGGATGGTAAGGTTATTGGAAAAGGGGATACCAAAACTCCCTGAAGAAAATACTATTTTAAAACATAGAATGGAACAATGGGAAGCTGATGACTTTATGAGATATCAAGAAACAATAAAACAAAAGCAAAAGAATGAAAATCTATTAGGAAAAGTGAAATATTTCATTAGGAAAAACATCTAATTTGGAAAATAGATCCAGGAGAGAAGCTTTAAAGTATTAGATTGCCTGAAAGCTATGACAGAAAAAGAGCCCAAACAACATTTTCAAGAAATTATACTCGAAAGTTTCATAGAATTTCTTGAGAGGGGAAAATATTAATTGAAAGAATCTACAAGTGACCTCCTGAAAGAGATCCAAAATGAAAAGATCCAGGAATATTATAACCAAATTTTAGAACTATCATGGCAAGGAGAAAATATTGCTGACAGTCAGAAAAAAATTCAAACATTGTATAGTCACATTCCGGATATCACAAGATTTATCAGGCTCTAGATTAAGGGATTATACGGCTTGAAATATGATATTCTGCAAGACAAATGAGCTTGGATTATAACAAAGAATCAACTACCTAGCAAAATTGAGTATAATCTTTTAAGACAAAAGATGGACATTCATAGAAATAGGGGATTTTCAAACATTCCTGATGAACCAACAAGAGCTGAAGAGAAAATTTGATCTTCAAATATAAGACTCAAGAAAAGCATAGAGACTTCCAGCCAAGATGGTGGAGAGAAGACAGGCACAGTTCTAAAGTCTCCTGATCTCTTTCCCATCTATCACATGAAACAAATCTCTTAAAAGAAATCCGAACCAGGAAACCCAGAAAGAAATGCCAGGAGAGGAAAATCTACCTCAGGATTTGTCTCCCGCAGCAGCCTTGGCTGAGTACCAGCAGGTGAGTCTGAGCTCCGAGGGAAGATCAGCCAGATCAAAAGCTGAATCGGAACTGGGAGTCTGAGGCCCGGAGAGCCGACCTGCTGGATCAGCGGTGGGGCTGGACGAAGGGGGCTTGGGTCTGTGGGGAAGCAGAGGCGCTGGTGTTGGTGCTGTCCCCCTGGAGCTTGGGGAAGGGGCTGTGGGGAGAGGTCTGGTGCAGGAGAACTGCGCATACCATCCCTGGGCTCATAGGGTCTGAGAAACTCTGAGGGCACACCTCCATTGCACTGAGGCCTTCTCCCAAACAAATGCAATTTACTTCTGCCTCAGGCTCAGGTGTGTGAGCAAAAGAACCAGCCCAGCTGAGGAATGACCTCAGGCCAGGGTAAAGCCCACAATTGATTGAAGGCAAAAGAATTCAATAGCTCCAATTCCCTCCCTCAAGCAAAGGGAGAAGGCCATGCGACCAAGGTCACAGACACACCAGAGAGGGCAACCAGCACCTCCTACTGGACAGCCAGAGAAACTGCACTCAGTAAAGCCTTTAGAGATCCCAAGCCCAGGTGAACCAGCTCCACCCAACTCAAGGTCTTAGCATAATGAAGAAGGGTCAGGGAAAAGGTGGATCCATAGAAAAATTCTGGAAGGGAAAGACCCCAACCCAGAGAGACTTGGAACATCTGAGGAGAATACAATCTGGTCTCCAGCACTTAAAGACTTCCTTGAAGAAATAAGGAAGGAGTTTAAAAATCAACTGGAAAATTTGGGGGAGACAATTAATACCTTGCAATAAGAAAACAAAACCTTAGAAAGTAGAATTGGACAATTACAAAATGAGAAAAATTCTCTCAGATCCTCAAATGAGCAAATGCAAAAAGAAATTAATTCTCTCAAAACCTCAATTGGTCAAATGGAAAGCTCTTTCAAAAATAGAATTGACCAATTGGAAAAGTTTAATGAAGAAAACTCCTCCCCCCCAAAATAATGGAGTCTACAGAAACTAATGACTCCATGAGAAAGCAAGAGTCAGTTAAACAAAATCAAAAAATAGAAAAAATAGAAGCAAATGTGAAATACCTCATCAACAAAACCACTGACCTCGAGAATAGATCGAGGAGGGGCAACCTGAAAATTATAGGACTTCCTGAAATATTGAAGAGAAAAAAAGCCTGGACTTAATATTACAGGATCTAGTGATGGAAAACTGCCCTGACATCATTGAATCGGAGGGCAAAGTAGTTTTTGAAAGAGGACATTGATCCCCACCAGAAAAAAGATACTAAAATGAAAACACCAAGGAATGTTGTGGCCAAACTCCCGAACTATCCGATAAAAGAAAATCCTGCAAGCAGCCAGAAATAAACAATTTAAACATCAAGGAACCACAATAAGGATCACGCAGGACCTGGCTGCATCAACTTTAAGGGATCGAAGGGCCTGGAACGAGATATGTTGAAGAGCACAGGAGCTTGGAATGCAGCCAAGAATCTACTTTCCTGCAAAGCTGAGCCTTCTCTTACAGGGAAAAAGATGGACATTTAACGAAGTGGAAGAATTCCAAAATTTTCTTATGAAAAGACCAGAGCTAAACAGAAAATTTGGATATCAAACAGGAAGTTCAAGAGACACATGAAAAGGTAAAAAAAAAAAGGGGGGGGTAAAAGGAAAAAAATGCAATCCAGCAAGTTGAAACTGGCTATATCCCAGCATGTGGGGGGGGGGGGGTTAGAGACTCTCATAAATCCTGAGAAATGTAACTCTAACAGAGAGAATACACCTAGCCAGAAATGATGGACATTCATTACCTATCCATAATACTGATATCTAATGGGACGTAACTGGCTTTAACTCCACTGGGGAGGAAGACTCTAATAACTCTCAGGAATTTTGACTCTATTCAACAGAATATACAGAACTAGAAGGGACAGACACTCAGAATTTTCTATGACTTAGATAGAATGATCTAAAAAAAATACACTACCTCCCTAAAAAGGGGGACAGGAAAGAGACGGGAGGAGGGAGGGGATTGAATGGGACAAATCTCATTACACTAAGAGGTACAAAAAACCTACGGTAATAGAGGGGAAGAAGGGAGTAGAGGAGAAACACCTGGATCTTCTTCTCATCAGACTTGGCTTAAAGTCAACCTACACATACCTATTTCTCTGATGAATATAGTTGCAAAAATCCTAAATAAAATCTTAGCAAAATGACTACAACAAGTCATCACTAGGATAATACATTACGATCAAGTAGGATTTATTCCAGGAATGCAGGGTTGGTTCAATATTAGGAAAACTGTTAGTATACTCAATTATATCAATAACAAACCTATCAGAAACCATATGATCATATCAATAGATGCTGAAAAAGCTTTTGACAAAATACAGCATCTATTCCTATTAAAAACACTAGAGAGTGTAGGAATAAATGGACTGTTCCTTAAAATAATTAGCAGTATCTATCTGAAACCATCAACAAGCATTATACTCAATGGGGAGAGGCTAGAGGCATTCCCAATAAGATCAGGGGTTAAACAAGGGTACCCATTATCACCACTACTATTCAATATTGTATTAGAAATGTTAGCATCAGCAATTAGAGAAGAAAAAAGAAAAGCATAAAAAGGTAACCTGGAAAGGAAAATCATAAGGAACTTTTGATGTTGAACTGTATAGATCCCTGCATGAGAAGATGATAATGATAATTCAGATGAACTTTTTCATGTATTAGGGCAGTGCGAAGGAGTATATATATATATATATATATATATATATATATATATATATATATATATATATACTTATGGAGAGAGAGAGAGAGAGAGAGAGAGAGAGAGAAGGAATGAACTTTACTCTCATTGGAATTGGCTCAGAGAGAGAATAACATACATACTAAATTGGGTATAGAAATCTATATGTCCCTAAAGAAAAGTAGGAGTGGAGAGGTATAGAAGAAAGGGGGTGATGGTGATAGAAGGGAGGAAAGATTGTGAAAGGAGTATTCAGATGGAAATTCCTTTTGAGGAGGGAATGAGAGTGAATAAAATAAATGGGATACTAGAAATTGAGGGGATATCCATCAGTTGGGGAATTGTCAAACAAATTGTAGTATATAGTTGGGAAGAAATTTTATTTTGTTATTAGAAATTATGAACAAGATGCTCTCAGTACAAAACACATACACACAATAAAAAATAAACTTGCAGGATTGGATGCATTGTGAAATGTACCATATATAAAGTAACAGCAATGTTGTAAAATAAACAGCTTTGAATAACTTACTTTTTCTCAGCAATGCCATGACCCAAAAGAATTCTGAAGTACTTACGATTTAGAAAGAATTCTATCCCAAAGACAGAGTTAATGGTGGCCAAATACAAATTGAAGCAAATTTTTTGTTTGTTTTTGCAAGGCAATAGAGTTAAATGGCATGTCCTGAAGCTTACATTTAAAAATTTTTATTTTCTTCATTTTTTTTCAGGAGAGGGTTTATGTTTCCTTTTACAAAATGATAATGTTTTTCATGATTACACATCACATTTTAACCTATATCAAATAACTTGCTTTCTCAATGAGATCTATTAGAGTGGAGGAAAGTAAGAGATGTTGGAACTCAAGGCTTTAAAAGTAAATGTTGAAACTTAGTTTTACATGTAACAAAGGAAAAATAAAATAAAAATAAATGAAAAATTCTGGGAAAATAAATAGTCTTGAACAGAGAAGATTCATTAATATTTATTTGTTGCATGAAGTCATAATGACTATTTGGAAATGCTTATGAACCTTTTAACTTCCAGTAGTTTTAAATGTATGTACATTGGATTGTAGAGGAAGCAAATCATTTCAAAATCTAGTTATTAAAACAGTTAAAATATTGTTAAGGGTCCATTGAAGAGATGAAATCCAGAGTTGTTTTCTAACTTAATTTCCCTATAATTTTTACAAATTTTCTTATGGGAAAATCTATTTAGGGTGAGAGTGAGATACTTTTCTTAGATTGCATTTCAGTCATTAAAAATAAATTCAGATTATTTTTCTTTAATTGCATTACTTTGTACTTGCTTCCATGAAATTCACTTATGTTTTTTTTTGCTTTGTGATATTATTTTGTAGTTTATTACTAATGAATTGACAAAATGTTCTAGCCTTTCCCAACTCATTCTTCTTATTACTGCATTATCACTTTTCTTTTTACTATTTAATTTGAATCCCTTTTTCTCCAACAATAATATTTGGGTTTCTTTTAGAATCCTATTTTTTTTACTTTAATATTAAATGCTATTCTGAAATCTCCTAGATTTTTGAAATAACTACTATTTCAGATAGAGCACTAAGATATTTTAGACTTGCAGGTTCAAAGGGAATTCATGATGAAATTGAGACTAGTCTACCATTCACCTTGACCTCCACACATACCATATCTGTACTAAATTAAATATATTACAGATAAAATGTTTACAATTTTCCAATTATTACATCAAATTTTGCAGTTTCATCAGTGTATTTCATGATATGTTTTTAATCAGTAAGTACCATTTCTTTGCCTCATGGTTTCAAAATGAATTATACATTTTTATTTTAGATGATGATCATTATTTATGCTTTGCCTTGGACTAAAATATGTTCTGTACAATCATCTTGTTTCTTGTGATTAACTTGGTTAGTTCTTTTGAAAAAATTTTTTTTTTATTTAAGGCAATGGGGTTAAGTAACTTACCCAATGTCACACAGCTAGGCAATTATTAAGTGTTTGAGGCCAGATTTGAACTGGGATACTCCTGAATTGGTGTACACCAGGGCTGGTGCTCTATCCACTGTGGACTTAGTTTAATCTTAAAGGTTTTATTTAATTGTATTTGTTAAGCTTCCTTTTTACAAATAGTTTGTAAGTCTAACCTTATTCCTGGGGCATAACTAAGGGGAAGTAAAATAAACCTAATATCTCTGACTGGTTTAAGATTATTCTCATGCAGTTGATCATTAGATGGAACATTAGCTTTGGAGTCAGCTGATTTCAAATTTATATCACACATCTGATGACTCCTGACTTGGGGACTATGGAAAATAATCAACCAATAAATCAAAAAGGAGTTATTAAATACTCATTATGAGATAAGCTCCGGGGATTCAAGAACAAAAAAAAAAATAACATAGCAAATGACCTTAGGCACATTTAACCTCCCAGCCTGAAAGAGATGATGCCTGAAGTATTCAAGTGATGCTCTTAATCTAAAA
The DNA here is from genome assembly GCF_037893015.1 of Macrotis lagotis. NCBI lineage: Eukaryota > Metazoa > Chordata > Mammalia > Peramelemorphia > Peramelidae > Macrotis > Macrotis lagotis. The sequence goes on from NC_133658.1 coordinate 714,309,430, forward strand.
TCTTTCTCAAAACATATATTATAATGGTCTCTAATTAGATATGTTCCAGGCTTTTAATTGAAGCTTAGAGAGGGTAAGTAATTTGTCCATTGTCATATAATTAGTAAATGGAAGGATATTATTTGAAAGCAAGTCTACCTAACTTCAAGATCCATACCTAAATACCATTCATGGCAAATGATGATTCAATACCATGTTAAATAATTTGAAATATCAATATATTCTTTTTTTGCAAGGCAAATGAGGTTAAGTGGCTTGCCCAAGGCCATACAGCTAGGTAATTATTAAGTGTCTGAGACCGGATTTTAACCCAGGTACTCCTGACCCTAGGGCCAGTCCTTTATCCACTGTGCCACCTAGCTGCCCCAATATCAATATATTCTTAAATACTTCCTAGTGATTTTCAAATTGACCAGCTTTTACTTATGTGAATTCCCCCTACTTTATCTTTTCTGTGAAGAAAAGATGGAGACTGGACCTGTGAATTCATTGATATGAGAAATTTCTAGGTAAATCAAAAACAATCAAGTAAATATGTCTCTATCTATCTATCTGTTCCAATGGAGGTTTATACTTCTACTGCAAGTCATGGTTTTTGGCACTTTTATTAGAACACTAAGAAGTTATACATGGCTTATCTAAGTTCAAGCTCACAAAGCAATATTTGTCAGAAGCAGACATTGTTATTCTATCACTATGTCTAACTTCTTCATGGATATGTTTTTTATAAAAATATTTTAATTAACTATATATTTCCCAAATAGATTGAAATATTTTAACATTCATTTGTCAATGTTTTTCTATTTTGGTTTATCCAAATACACATTATGATGATAATTTGCAACATTCATCAGTTTGTATTTGAGTTCAACATTTTCCTATCACCTCCCCTTGCCTCTCCCTTCTACATATCAAGTAATTTCATAAAGTCTATATAGGTTCAAACATGTTTAACATAGTTCTACAATGGTCATTAGTATCATTTTTTTAATTTGGTTCCAAATGCTTTCACTTTCCCCTATACCTCTTCCCTGTCTTGAGAAGTTAAGCAAAATTATATTGATGATGGAGTCATGAAAACATATTTCCATATTAGTAAAAGAAAACATGCAAAAAATTATAAAGAGAGGAAATAAAACATATGCTTCAATCTGCACTCAGAGCTCATTATTTCCTCTATGGAGGTGGATAATGGTTTTCTTCATGAGTCTTTTGGAATTATCTTGGATCACTTGTCCAAATTTGTACAGTTGATCTTTCTTTCACAGTAGATCATTCTTATCTTTCTATTACTATGTTAAATGTTCTATTTTTCCCTGCTTACTTAACTTTGTACCTGTCCACATGTCTTCCCATGTAGTTTTCTTTTCTATCCATATCTTATTTATTAATTATAGAATAACAGTATTTCATCATAATTAAAGCCACAACTTGTTCAAGAATTCCCTATTTGATGGACATACCTAGATTTCTAATTTTTTGCCCCTACAAAAGAACTGCTGTAGGTTTTGTGCATGTGAATGAATTTCCCTTTTCGTTTTTCATTTCAGTATACAGACCCAGTAGTGGTTTTGTTGAGTCAAAGGATGTGCATAGTTTTGTAGCTGTTTGGGAATAATTACAAATTGTTCTCCAGAATGGTTGGAGTAATTCATTACTTCCATGGAAAATGATTAATTGACTCATCATCCTCATTTCTTGAAGTATTTAATAGTAATTATGATGATTTAATTAAATAATTTTAATATATGAAGTTTTAAAGGAGAGTAAAGATGATTTCCTAGTGGTTGGGCTTTTTGTCCTTTTTATTGGATTAAGGAGAAATTATTTATTTTCTATGTTTTAAGGGGAACACTGGAATGATATACATTTGTAACATCATTTCTGCTGAGAAAATTCTGTTTTGGAAATTTTCTTTAGTACTACAGAGAAACAACTCTTCAATAATGTATTAAAGTATCGGTGGAAAATTTCTTTTTTTTGTGCCAAAGTTAGAATTTGAATTCAGGTCCTCCTGACCAAATGACTAGACCTCACTTCATTCTGACATGCTATTGATTAATATTTTCAACAAAAGGGTTAAATCACCAACACTGACAGCAACAAAAGAAAGCAGAGGGAGGAAAATTAGAAGAGCCACCTATATATTAGAACAGTAAGACAACCATTGGTGATGCTTTAACATGGAAATGTCTCTCCCTTCTCACTACTTCCAAAATGGGTCTGAAATAAATTAGTATTCAAGTTGTGATCTTTTGAGTATTAAAGGAAAATGATTTTTTTTACCTATGACAACAAAAGGTATTTGTTATTGATATATCAAAGAATGTTGAAAAATTATTAAAATTCATCTAAGAAATGAAAATCGTATGACATAACTGTCAAGATATTTTGGAAAGACAACTGAGTTCAGTCCCTCATATATGTTGCTTTAACATTGTTTTTTCTATCTTCTGTGAATGAGCAAGGATAAGATTTGATTATTTTTATGAGTAGTGGAATACTTTAAAAATCTCCAAACTAAATAACCATAACAATAGAGGCTGCTACCATGGAAACATAACAGAATAGCAGTGAAAAACAGAAAGAGGTTAGCCTAGAATGAAGGGAGACCAAGCCTGATTTCTTCACAAAATGAATTGGAATAAAAAAAAAATCAACCCAGTCTAACAACCCCCTAAAACCTAAATCTGTATATAAATACCCTGAAATGACAATGATATGATGACTGTATTTATACATACATATAGTGAGGTTTGAGTAACAAGGAGGCTATTTAGTGAATTAAAGAATTCCAATAGGAAACTTTGATTTTTCTTCTCTTCCTTTCAACATTATCTGAATAACTCCCTTAGCTCTACAGAAACATTCAAGAGAAGTGAATAATTTGTGCAAGTGCCTACAAAATAGTTCCTCATTGCACTCTTTTTTCAAATAAATTTTTAGAATTGCTTTGGTCTTTTAAAACAATTGTTTAAACCAAAATAAATATTTTGATGTTTGTAGGTTACACTTCTGACAGGGCTACTTTATTATTATATCTAAATAATGCACGAACATCAGATAAAAATTCTCTATACTTTTGCTAAAACATTGGCAAAATGCTGAGCACTTTGAAAACATCTCTATTTGCAATAAAGTAATGGTGAAATTGCTAGCAGAAAAGTAGGAGAAAGAATGAAGGAAGAATGGCATGAAAATTAAGAGAAAAGTTAGCTGTTGAAGTCTGGCAGGAAGAGTAGATAAGGAAAGTCAAATGTTGCTGAGAAGTCAAGAGAGATGAACAATTAAAAAGACCATCAGAATTAGCAGGGATAATTAGAATTATTATTATTAGAATTATTAGAATTAGAATTAGGAGGGATAATAAAACTTTCTGACCACAAGAGATATTGTAAAAGCTTAAAACCTCTTTATACATATGACGAAAGAGAAAAAGTCAATGCAACAATCTAGGCAAGAAAGTCTCAAAAAAAGATTTAAATATACAACCTGATTTCAAATGTTACTGTGGGGGAAAAACCCTTTTATAAGTACTTTTGGGAAAACTTATAAGTAGACTGAAAGAAATTAGGATTATGCAAAGGTTTTACATCATATTCCAAAATAAATTCATTATTTGAATTCAATGACATGCAACCTGAATATTAATTTCATGGCGTAATGGGGAATGAGAATGAGAAGAGGAAAAGGTGACATAGTTCTCACAAAAATGATTAGAGAATGAATTCTTAATCAATGAATAAAGCATATAACAAAAAGATAAAATAAATTTTAGTTGAAATTTTATTTTTTAATTAAATGTTATAAAGGTTTCTCAATATTCATTCATATGCATATGTATATTATTATTGTTTGTTAAAAAATTTCCTTCCACCCTCCTTTCCCACACCTCTCCCCTCAGCAGTGAACAGTGAGGTTATATTTGTACATACACATTTGTGTTAAACATGTTTCCAGATCATTCATTTTTGGTATGAGGAATTAGGATTTAAGGGAAAGAAATACATAACAGATTTTTTTTAAGGTGAATGTAGTGTTCATCAGTTTCTGGAGAATTTTTTTTTTATTTTGTTTTGTTTATTTGGCTTTTCTTCTTCTGGGTGGGGATAACGTTGTCCTTAGCTGTTCTAATAGGGTTGTAATAGCTCTCTGAACTGCTGAGAGGAGCTGGATTCATCAGGGTTGAAAATGTGCTTGTGAATGTTATTGCAATACAACAACAGTGTTGTTGTTAATGTGTACATTGTTCTCTTGGTTCTACTCCCTTTGCTCAGCATCAGATCCTGTAAGTCATTTCATGTTTCTCTAGAGTCTGACCATTTATGGTCTCTTATAAAACAATAGTATTCCCTAATATTCATGTACTATAACTTGTTTAACCATCCCCCAATTGATGGGCATCCCTTCAATTTCCAGTTCTTTGCTGCTGCTGCTGCTGCTGCTGCTGCTGCTGCTGCTGCTGCTGCTGCTGCTGCTGCTGCTGCTGCTGCTGCTGCTGCTGCTGCTGCTGCTACTACTACTACTACAAAAACAGCTACTGTGAATAATTTGGAACATCTGGGACTTTTCCCATTTTTATTATTTCTTCTGGACATAGACCTAGAATTGGAATTGCTGGGTAAAAATGTAAGAACAGTTTTTGTTGTTGTTGTTGTTGTTTTTGTTCTTTGGACATATTTCCATATTGCTCTCCAGAATGGTTGATTCACTTCATAACTCCATCAGCAATGCATCAATGTCTCATTCCTTCTACTACTTCTTCAACATTGAGCATTTTCCCTTTTATCCATCTTAGCCAATCTGATAGATATGAGGTGATACATCAGTGATATTTTAATTTGCATTTCTCTAGTCAATAAAGATTTAGATCACTTTTTCATATGATTACATATACCTTTAACTTTTTCATTTGAAAACTTTCATATACTATGTCCATTTAAAAATTGAGAAATGACTTATAACCTTATAAAATTGTTGCAGTTCTTTATAGTTTAGAAATGAAACTTTTATCAGAACTCTTAATTGTGAAGATTATTTCCCAGCTTTCTGTTTTTCTTCTAATTTTGGCAGAATTAATTTAATTAGTGCAAAACCCATTTAATTTAACATACTCAAAATCATTCATTTTGCATGTTATGTGTACTCTATTTCTTGTTTGATCATATATTTGTCCCTTTTCAATAGATCTGATAGAGTATTTCTTGGTTCATTAATTTATCTATGATGTCACCCTTTATATCTAAATCCTGAACACATTTTGACTGTATTTTGGTATAGGGTGTGAGATGGGGTTCTAGGTCTAGCTTTTGCCATACTATTTTCCAGTTTTCCCAACAATTTTTATCAAATAGTAAGTTCTTATCCTAGAAGCTGATGTCTTTGGATTTGCCAAACAGTATATTACTGTAGTCATTTACTACTGTTTCTTTTGAATCTTTCCTAATCCACTGATCCATTACATTATTTCTTAACCAGTACCAGACAGTGCTGATAACTGCAGCTTTATATGTGTTTTAGATCTGGTAGAGCTAGGCCACCTTCCTTCACATTTTTTCATCAGTTCTCTTGCTACTTTTGACCTTTTGTTGCTACAGATGAATTTTGTTAATATTTTTTCTAGCTCTTTAATAATTTTGAATATCTGAAATAGAAAAACATTAAAACTGAAAAAATAAAAATTAATATATTTAGAATCAAGAGAGTAGAATAAAAATGCTTTTTCTAATTTTTTATAAGGGACTGATATTTACACTACATAGAGAACAACCATAAATGCAGAATTCCAAGGGCTATTCTTTGATTGTGAAGTTGACAAAGAATATGATCCAACACTTCTCAAAATAAAAATTAAAACTATTTACAACCAAATAAAATGATAATCCTAATCAATAACAATGAACTACAAATAAAACTACCTCAGATGCAAAAAAAAAAATTGAAAAATTCACATTTGGCATATGTGACCGGTAGTGGAATAATGTGAACAATAATGCATTACTAATGGAATTCTTAACTGATACAACCATTCTGAAATGTAATTTAGGATTATGAAAAGAAGTGATGACAAAGTAAATAAAATTATATCCAGAGATAACTGGTTAGGCCTATTCTCTCAACGAAGCCAATAACAAAAAGAAATTCTCTATATGCATTAAAATATTCACACTACCCCTTTTGAGGAAACAATGAAATAAAACCATAACAGATTCCCAACAATTGGGGTTGGCAAAATACATTCTGGTACATTAATATAGTGAAATACATTATGGCCATTATATCAAAGTGTATAAAACCCTACAATGTATGTAAAAGTGGCAATAAGGAGTCTAGGGAAACATTTTGTAAAATGATTGCAACTGTATAACAAGTAACAGCCATATAAAAATTGATGCCAAATATTACAAAATTATAAAGACTGGACTTGGTCCTAAAAAAGAGATGAGACTATACCTCTTTCTATTCCTTTGTTAAGGTGTAGGTCTGTGGATACACTTCATTGTATTCAACATCATATTTCTTTTGAAATATTGATTAGTTGTGATGATTTCTTGATTTTCTTTCAAAATTATGATAAATGATAGTTCTTTATAAGGGGTTTAAAAACAAGTTAAAACCAGACAATATTGAAAAAATTAATTAAAATATTTTTAAAAAGGATCACTGGAGTGATCAATTTCAGTTCACTGATATTTGAAATTAGGTTAAAAAATTTAATAATGTAGTAAAAGGCAAGGAAGTAGAAGAAATTATTATAGGTTTTTATAATGTAACTTGGGCCTGATACTATATGTGATAGTCATTTTCTAAAAATTGAATTAAATTCAATTTCAAATTAATTAAATTTCATGCCAATGAATGAAAAATATCTTGTAAATGGAAAAGTTGTTTAGAAATTTCTGTTTACAGAAATACATACATAAAGAACAAAAAAGGTGGTCTGAAAGTGTTTTTTTTTCCTAACAATGATACGCAGTTGGCTTGATAGATTCTTTCCAAGTAAAATATATATCTTGGTAGTATGACACAGGGTCCTAGACTCAGTTTGTTGCAAATAAATTTAAGAAAGAAAATATTCCCATTATTTTTCAGAATTACAAAGAACTCTGAAGGATATGAATAATTGTTGACAGACAGTGAAACTGAAAGTTAATACAATAGTCTAATATGTATACCAACATATAATCTCAGCAGAGTATATGATATCAACTTTATGGAAAAAGTGCAACTAAAATGGCATTAATATGATGAAATTTACCTGATTTCCTCCCATGCCATGACAGTTGAACATGCCCACTTTTTCATTATCTTTACGGCCCATGTTGTCTAAACATTGGTTGGTTTCAACATTTCTTATCTGGAGAAAAGAGAAAGGTGAGAAAACAGGTAAAACCAAGGAAGATCTCGAAGTTCTCAGTTAAGTTTTTGAACCAGCGTTTTTTATAGAGTTAGGAAGACTTATAAAGAGATATTGACCCTGACCACTTAGCATCTCTGTAATCACTGCAACTCATTCTACCTTTCTGTGACTTAATGCAGTAATAATTACATATACACCAAACGGTTTTATCCAAATGAACTGATGTTTTTCACTTGTTGGCATGAATGGGATATTTTGTGAGCAAACTATGGGATATCTTGGATAAGGCAGTTGTTTAAGAAGTCAATATTTCCTTACAAGATTCATTGCTTAAGCCTCTAGAAAAATAAATCCACCTAGAAGATATGATATTTAATTTGTCCACCAGGTGGCAATCTACTCAAGTCAGTCTTTGAGTGTTTATCACAAAGGATGTTGCAGAATTTACAAAGGAGTCCTCTACACTACCACAAATTTGAAATATATGGCTTCTTTATCAACCTACAACTGAAATTTTCTCTCTCTTTTATATAATATCTTGTAACTTCCTCAGTTAAGTCACTTCTATAGGTTTCTGGACTGTTCATCTGACCTTGACAAACCTAGTTTCCCCAGGTTCTTCCAGAACTTGAATTTTTGGCTGGTTTTCTTGAGGCCCTTAACTGGTAGAACGTGTAAAAATGTTTCTATTTGGATTTCTAGATCATTGACCAATACACACTTTGGCACATAATGAGCTTTCTAAAAAAGTTTGTTGAATGAAAGAGGAAATAAATATCCACTTAAGGAATACTCCATAGATATATAGGAATTAGAGATCTCCAATGAATATTTTAGCTAAAATTCATAATTATCAGCTCAGGGAGAAAATACTGAAAGCAGCAAAAAGGAAGTGATTGAAATACCAAGGGCCCCAGTCAGGAGTCAGGATTACACAGGAGTTGGCAACATCAACATTAAATAAACAGAAGGCATTGAAATATTATATATATATATATATATATATATATATATATATTCATTCTGAAGTGAGACTGAAATATGATATATCCCAAGGTAGAAGTAGGAAGGGAAAGGGAAATAAAAAAAGAGAGGCAGAAATATGGAGAGCAGATTGAGAAGGTGGTAGCCAGAATTAAAACACTGCTGAGGAGTGATAGAAGATAAAGTCAGAGAAAAGTATAAAGAGAGGATAAATAAAGAGTTAGTAATCATACTATGTAATATTTATACAACAATTATTAATCATAGTAATCATATATTATGAATGTGAATGTGTTAAACTCTCCCATAGAACAAAAATTGATAGCAGAGTGGTTTGAAAAATAAACAGAATCTGGTGCAGCTAGGTGGCACAGTGGATAGAACACTGGCCTTGGAGTCAGGAATACCTGAGTTCAAATCCAGCCTCAGACACTTAATAATTACTTAGCTGGTGGCCTTGGGCAAGCCACTTAACCCCATTGCCTTGCAAAAACTAAAAACTAAAAAAAATAAATATAAAAAATAAACAGAATCCTATAATATATTGTTTACAAGAAACATATTTGAAGCAGAGTGATATACACAGAGTAGGAGCAAGAGGCTTGAGAAGATTTATTATTCCTCAGTTGAAATAAAACAGCAGATTAGCAATCCTAATTCCAGACAATGCAAAATCCAAAATTGATCTAATTAAATGGTAAGAAAAGTACATCTTGATAAAAATTGCTATAGACAATGTAGTAATATTAATTCAAACCATACATACATCAAGTGCTATAGTATCTAAATTGATGGAGATTAGAATATTATAGAAAGAAATTTAATAATACTGTATTAGAAGAGGACTTCAACCTCCCTCTATCAAAAGATCTTTGATATTTTTTTATACAGAGACTTTTTAATGCTGTTAAGAATAAGGTTCCAGTTTAGCATTCCTATTAAAAACAGAAGAGAGCATAGGCATAAGTGGGGCTTTCCTTAAAATGTTAAGTGATAATCTATCTAAAACCATCAGCAAGGATTATATGTAATGTGGATAAACTAGAAGAATTCTGAAAAAAATCAGGGGGTAAAACAGGGATGCCCATTATTACTACTATTATTCAGTATTGCTTTAGAAATATTAGCTTTAGCAATGAGAAGAAAAATATTTGAAGGAATTAGAATAGGGAATAAAGAAATAATATTCTAATTCTCTGCAGATCATATGATGATATCCTTAAAAACCCTAGAAAATCAATTAAAAACTACTTGAAAAATTAGAAACTTTAGGAACTAGTAGGATATAAAATAAAGCCACATAAACAATCAGCATTCCTATCTATTTCTAACAAGACAAAGAAGCAAGAGTTAGAAAGAGAAATTCCATATAAATTATCTATAGACATAAAATATTTGGGAATCCACCTGCCAAGACAAAGCCAGGAGCTATATAAAAACAATTACAAAACACTTTTACACAAATAAATTCAGATCTAAATAATTGGATGAGTCAATTGGTTAGGCTGAACTAATATAATAAAAATGAAACTTTTATACTGAAATTAAATTACTTACTCAAGTGCAATTCCAATCAAACTATGAACAAATTACTTAACTGAGCTAGAAGCACATAGTAACAACATCCATCTAAAGGAAAAAGGCAAAGAAAATCATGGGAATTAGTGGAAATAATGCAAATGAAAGTGGCCTAGCTGTATCAGATACAAGATTATATTATAAATCAGCATTCATCAAAACCGTTCAGTACTGGTTAAGAAAACAGATTGGTGGTTCAGTGAAATAGATTAGGTATAGAAGAAGCAGTAGTAACTGACTATAATAATCTACACTTTGATAAAACCAAAGATTCCAGTTACTGGGCTAAGAATTCACACTTTAACAAAAACTGCTGAGAAAACTGCAAAACAATATGGTAGAAACTAGACATTAACATCTCAAGATAAGGTTAAATGTATACAGCATTTAGACATAAAAGGTAATACCATAAGCCATTTAAGAGGAAAAGGAAATAGTTTATCTTACAGATCTATGGAAAGACAAGCATTTTATGATCAAAGAAGAGAAAGAGAACAATTTAAAAATGCAAAAAATGTTAATTTTGACCACATTACAATGTTTTTGTACAAATAAAACCAATGCAACCAAGATAAAAATGAATGAAATAAGTTGAGAAACAATTTTTACTACTACTGTTTCCTGATAAAGGACTCAATCCTAGAGAACTGAGTCAGATTTATCAGAATACAAGTGATTCTTCAATTGATAAATGAAAAAACATGATAAGAACAGAAAGTTCTCATATGAAGAAATTAAAGCTATGGATAGTCATAGGAAAAAATGCTCTGAGGACTTCCAGGACAGACCCAAGGTGATATTAAGAAACAGGCAATCTCCTGGAGCTTTTCCCTATATAATGTTAAATGAAGCCTCTACACTGATATTAAAGCTACAGATTTCATCAAAAAAAAAGAAAATATTGAAATAAATTTTCACCTGAGACCATTGTGGAGGATCTTCAGTGAAGATCTGTCTCTTTGGGGGAAAAGAGGAAATAAAACCTACCTAGACAGGAGAACAGAAAAGCCAGAGGGAGCCTTTTAGCCACAGAGCAACCAGGTCCTGGCAGCTAGACAATAGCACAGATCCTAGCAGGTAGCTATCAAACCAGGAAGGAGGGACCCAAACGCAAATAATATTTGAACCCTGGGAACACTGAGGCATTCAACTGAACTGAGGTAGGAGCAAACCACTGCATAGGCAGAGCCTGGGCCATATAGGCAACATCTTGGAAAATGACAAGCCAGGGTCAAGATAACAGCCACAGGGAAAGAAACAAGTTTTGGTCTATACTTCTTTACCACAGGAACAAAGCTCAAAATGAACCAAAAAAAAAAAAACAAACCCTAAAAGAGCACTAACCATAGAAAGCTTATAGAGAGGTAATAAAAATGCCACCTCAGAGGAAGAAAGAAGTGAAAAATTACCTACATGGGAAACCTCAATGCAGTCTATGCACTATGGACTGACTCAAATTCAAAAACACCTAGGAGAGCATAAAAAAGAATTTAAAAATAAAACAAGAAAGGAAGCAGAAAAATAGCAAAAAGAAAGGTGATCCATGCAGGAAAACTATGAAAAATTGTAATAGAATCCAACTCTTCAGAACAAAAAATAAACTTAAAAAGGAATGCAACTCACCTAAAATTCAAATTTATCAACTGGAAAAGGAATACAACTCCACAAAAAAGTAAAATTAAACAAATGGAAAAGTAAACACAAATGCTAACTGATGAAAATAAGCTCTAAAAATTAGAATTGGACAATTAGAAACCACTGAATCTATGAAATATTAAGATTCCATTAAACAAAGTCAAAGTTGAAAGTCAAAAGTTAGAAAAGATTTAAGAAAACATAAAATTCCTTTTAGGAACAAACAAATGGCTTGAAAAACTTATCCAGGAGAGATGATTTATGAATTATTGGTCTTCCAGGAAACCAAGATTTAAAAAAGAGCCTTGAAATTTATTTCAGGAAATTATCAGGGAACACTGTCAAAATTTTGACACATAGTACTTCTATCAGATCAGATAAAGGAATATAATTTAACAAAAGGGATTCAAGTAGAAGAAAGGGTTAAAGCAATACAAACATAAAAGGAGAAAGTTAGACATTAGTGGATAAATGACAACAGGGAAAGCGGTAAAATGATCTATTAGAGTAGAGGGAAAGAAATGAGAGTATGAACACTGAGTAAAGTGTATATCAAATAGAAAAAATGGGCATTAAAAGTATACACAGAGCTTCTCTGGAAAGATAGTCCAGGATAAAAACTCCAAGGACTTTCTTAGCCGAATTCCAGATTCTCAAATAAAGGAGAAAGTTATGCAAGCAGCAAAAAAAAAAAAAAAAAAAAAAATGCAATTTAAATACAAAGAAATCACAATCGGAAATGCAGAGGCCTTATCAGCTTCAACAAGGAAGAATGGGAGGACCAGGAATAAGAAATTTCAGAAGTAATAAAAGGGATTACAACCAATAATTTACTACCCTGCACAATTCAGCACATTCTGTTAGAGGAAAAGATGGATTTTCAATGAACATGTTCAAAATTTGCTGATATAAAACCAGAACTGAACAGAGAATTCAATCCTCAAATAAAAGTCTCAAGATATGCATAAAAATGTAAGTGGAAAGGGGGAAAAATAAAAGTTAGTCGAGAACAATACATTGTATACGAACTTGAAAGGAAAGAAGATAATACTTGTAAGTCTTGAGAATTGTATTCATATTAGGATAGTTAAAGGGTTAAATAGAGTTGAAGAAATTGTACTTAGGGGATATGGCTATGGTTGAGTCTTGTTCTTCTATTGAAGAACACCAAATTGACATCACTAAATTTGAGAAAAATTATAGGGTGTCTTACTTGTGACTGATCAGACCAATATGTGATCAGAATCCTCTCCCACTGCTCATACACAAAAAGTCCTGGTGAAAAGCTGATGTATGTAGTCCAGACTTATGTGTCTCACATTTCCTTTGACCTACTTTAATTGTATCTTCCTCTTATAGCTTAGCACATTTTCTGATGAGAATATTTTATGCTGGTGGTCTTGCGCCAATATCTCTCATATCTTTCATCAATTGTAAAGTTCCCAAGAGAGACCTATAAGGTGTGCTAATACTTAGAGTACTTAGAGGCACTATTCTTAATTAAATCAGAAGTGAAAATTTTAATAGATACTTAAAGGTTTGTAGTTCCATAGGGGCATAGGTCAGGAATCTATTTAGAAGAGATTAGGAAGTAATATTATCTTAATCTTATCTTAATCCAAACTTTACTAACAGAAATTTAAGCACCATGTTTGGGGAGCTAAAGGGGAGGTGGAGTGTAAGAGAGAGTATACTAGATAATCTAGATGGGGAGGGCTTCAGGGCTATAGAGGGAGTATTATAAAGATGGAGGGAGAGAGTATATACTTAGAGGGATAAGGCATGAAAATATCATGAAAAGATTTTGCTTAGTTTGACACCTTATCTATAATTGGAGGGAATATTTTTGGAGGGGGGTACAAATGATGCATGAAATGATTTGAGGAGTGTATATTTAATATGACATAAGAGCAGAAGGTACTTAGTGGCAATGCAGCATTGATACTTATCAATCAAGCAAGCAATAATTAATTGTCTTTTGATAGAACTTTGAGCTTCTCAATAAAACTATCAATCAATTAACCATTGCTTGATTTTACTTTGACACATACTACTTCTATCAGATCAGATAAAATGAATATAATTCGACAAAAGGGATTCAAGTAGAAGAAAGGGTTAAAGCAATACAAACATAAAAGGAGAAAGTTAGACATTAGTGGATAAATAACAACAGGGAAAGAAGTAAAATGATCTATTAGAGTAGAGGGAAAGAAGAGAGAGAGTATGAACGCTGAGTAAAGTGTATTCAATAGCTATGGCCCATAGAAGGAATAACATACATTACCAATTTTTTTTTTTAAATTATGCTACCCTACAGGGAAATAGAGGGATGGGGAAGGAAAAAAAAAAGGGGAGACTAATAATTTAGAGCAACAAAAAAAATCAAGAATAATAAGGGAATGATAAAAAAAATATAAAGAATACTGGCCTAGCTCTATCAGATCTAAAGCTATACTATAAAGTGGCAGTCATCAAAACTACCTGATACTGCTTAAGAAATAGACTAATAGATTCAGTGATTTAGGATCAGTTTAAAAGAAACTGCAGTAAATGACTACAGCAATCTACTGCTTGGCAAATCCAAAGACATTATCTTCTGGGATAAGAACTTAGTATATAAAAAAAATTGTTTGCAAAACTGGAAAATAGCATGGCAAAACTTGGCATAGATCCACATCGCATACCCCCATATAAAAATAAGGTCAAAATAGGTACAGGATTTAGATATAAAGGGCAACGTCAAAGATAAATTAATACACCAATAAATACTCTATCATATTAATGCAAAGGGAATCAATTTATGATCAAACAAGAATTAGTGTATATTATAAACTGTAAAATGAATGATTTTGACTATATTAAGTCAAAAAGATTTGCACTAATGAAATCAATATTGTGAAAATTAGAAGGAAAGAAGAAAGTTAGGAAACAATCTTCACAATTAGAAGTTCTGATAAAGATCTCATTTTTAAAATATATAGAGAATTATATCAAATTTATAAGGTTACAAGACATTTACAAATTGATAAATGATCAAAGAATATGAATAGACAGTTTTCAAATGACAAGCTTAAAGCTATATATATAAAACCACATGAAAAATGCTGCAAATCATTATTGATTAGAGAAATGCAAATCAAAACAATGAGGTTTCACCTCACACCTGTCAGATTGGTCAAAATGAGAAAAAGGGGGAAAAAACTCAATGTTGGGGAGGTTGTTGGAGGATTGGGATGTTGATTCATTGCTGGAGAGCATTATGGAAATATGCCCAAAGAGCAGTAAAAGTATTCATTCTCTTTGACCCAGTAATTCCAATTCTAGGCCTGAATCCAGAAGAAATCATAAAATATGAAAAGTCCCACATATTCCAAAATATTCATAGCAGTTCTTTTTGTAGTGGCAAAGAATTGGAAATTAAGGGAATGCTTATCAATTGGGGAATGGCTAAATGAATTTTGGTACATGAATATTATGGAATATTATTGTTCTATAAAAAAAATCCATAAATTGGGGGGTGGAGGCAAGATAGCTACAAGAAGGCATGGAGTCTTAGGAGCTCTCTGATAAAACTCATAAACTAAGGACTCTAACTAAACTTTCAAGAGACAGAACCCACAAAGGGACCCATTGAGGCAGTTCTCCTACTCAAGGTAACCTGGAAAAGAGCAGAAAGGCTGTGCTCCCCGGGGTCAGAGAGGTGGCCCCCCCCAGAGCGAAATAACTTCAGCCTCCCGGAGGCAGCCCCAGTGCGCTGGGAGCTGTGGCTCATAGCAGCAGAGGAGACTCCTGAGCTGCACCCTGAGGAGCACCGGGCACAAAGTGGGGGAACAGTGGGGGACCTCTGCCAGAGCGAGCACGTGGAGCCCAGCCCTCAGGGCACACAGCCAGCAGCTTGGTCTTTCCACAGCCCAGACCTGGAAACAGAAGCAGGCAGAGACAATAAGCAGGAGCCCCCAGGGCATGAGCCCATTGAGCTGAGAGGGGGAGTGAAGACAGAGAGAGACACTGCTGAGCTCTGTCCTCTGCCTCTGGAACAGGACTCTGGGGCTCTGACCACATTCAGATCCTGATCACAGTCTAGGCCCCACCATAGAACAACAGGGCCCCCCCCACCTCAGCCCAGTGGCAGAGGGGGGTGCTTATGGTCATTCACAGACCAGGAGGGAGGACAGAGCCTCACACATTGAGACCCTTGTGGGAGTGTCCCAAAAACTCAGGAAGCACCCCAAAACCAGGACCAGGATGGGGAAATGAGCAAGCAGAGAAATAAGAGGAAGACTATTGAGAAATATTTTGCAAATGAGCCCAAGAAGGATCAAAATACTTAGTCTGAAGAGGAGGAAGCACAAACTCCTACATCTAAAGACTCCAAGAAAAACAGAAATTGGGCTCAGGCTATGACAGAGATAAAAAAAGACTTTGAAAATCAAATGAGAGTTGGAAGAAAAACTGGGAAAAGAAAGGAGAGAGAGAGATGCAGGAAAAACATGAAAATGAAGTCAGCAGCTTAGTCAAGGAAATCCAAAAAAATGCTGAAGAAAATAGCATGCTAAAAACCAGCTTAGGTCAAATGGATAAAACAGTTCAAAAAGTTATTGAGGAGAAGAATGCTTTAAAAAGCAAAATTGGCCAAATGGAAAAAGATAAGAAAACTCTCTGAGGAGAACAAATCCTTCAGACAAAGAATAGAATTCAGGGAGATTGATGAATTTACCAGAAATCAGGAATCAATACTTTAGAACCAAAAAAATGAAAAATTGGAAGAAAATGTGAAATATCTCATTGAAAAAAACAACTGATATGGAAAACAGACTTAGGAAAGATAATTTAAAAATTATTGGAATACCTGAAAGTCATGATCAGGATAAGAGCCTTGACATCATTTTCAAAGAATTACTACAGGAAAATTGCCCTGATATTCTAGAAGCAGAGGGCAAAATAGAAATGGAGAGAATCCACCGATCCCCCCAAGAAAGAGATCCCAAAAAACCAACCCCCAGGAATATTATAGCCAAGTTCCAGAACTCCCAAGTCTAAGAGAAAATATTAGAAGCAGCTAGAAGGACACAGTTCAAATATTGTGGAGCTGCAGTCAGGATCACACAGGACTTAGCAGCAACTACATTGGAAGCTCGTAGGGCTTGGAATACAATATACCGGAAGGCAAAAGAGCTTAGAATGCAGCTAAGAATGAACTACCCAGCAAGGCTGAATGTCCTCTTCCAGGGAAAAAGATGGACTTTCAATGAACCAGGGGAATTTCAAAGGTTCCTTTTGGAATGGCCAGAGCTGAACAGAAAGTTTGATCTTCAGATACGGACTCACGGGGCTGGGATTGGATGGCCTGCCCAGGACCATAGGGCCAGGTGGATTCTGGGCCTAAGGGGTGGTATGGGGGCTTGGGGCTTCTTGGCCCCAGGATCTGTCTGCTATGCCACTAAGCGACCCCACAGCAGAGTCAGAGTGACAGGAGAGAGAAAAAATAGTACATGGTAGTGGAGAAATAAGAAAGGAGGGAGTTGCAATCAGGGATGGCAACGTTGGAAAAATATGGAAGTAACTTTTGTGATGGACTTATCATAAAGAATGTGATCCACCCGTGACAGAGTTGTTGGTGTTGGAACAAAGACTGAAGCACATTTTTTGTTATTATTTGGGGGAGGGTGCAGGGCAAGTGGGGCTGGGTGGCCTGCCTGGGGCCACATAGCAGGGTGGTCTTTGGGTGTCTGGGGCCGGATTTGGACCCAGGTGCTCCTGGCTCAAGGGCCAGTGCTCTGTCTGCCACCCAGCCACCCCTACTATTATTACTATTTTATTTTATTTTGGGTCTTTTTTTTCTTCTTTTTGGTTTTTGCAGGGCAGTGGGGATCAGGTGGTTTGCATGTCACATGGCTGGGTGATTGTTGGGTTTATGAGGCTGGGAGCTGGATATGGACTCCGGTGCTCATGGCTCCAGGGCTGATGCTTCGTCCATGGTGCCACTTGGCCATACCTACAATTATTACTATTATTTTTTTATTTTAATTTTTTTTCTCCCCTTTACTTTTTTTGCCCAAGCAAGTCCATCTATATTCATGGGGGGAGGGGTATTTTGTTTACTCGTAAACAAGAGTATTTTATTAATGTAAGAAAATTTGTACACAATGAGAATAAAAAAAATAAATTTTACAAAGAAAAAAATCCATAAATTGTCATACTCTGGAGAAGCATAGAATGACTTACAAGATCTGATGCTGAGTGAAGGGAGAAAGCAAAGTACATATTAATAACAATATTGTAAGATGATCAGCCCTGATGGAAGCAGCTCCTCTCAGCAGTTCAGAGAGCTAGGATAACCATATTAGACCAGCTACGGACAATGCTATTCTATCAAGAGAAAGAAGAACAAAAGAAACAAAGCAAAAACTAGCAAAAAAACCTCAACCATTCATAATCTCATGAATACTTTAAAAATTACCTCTTATGTATCTCTTTCCCTTAATCCTAATTCCTCATACTAAATATGACTAATCTGTAAACATGTTTATCAAAAATATTTATGTACAATGCTAATCTGACTGTTCCCCACTGAGGGGAGAAGAGTGGAAGGAAATTTTGTAACTTAAAAATATACATGAATATATGACTGAAAAAAATAAATAAATAATTTAAAAAGAAGACCCTGATAAAAAGGAAGGCAAGGATATAAGTGAAAGTAAACTGAAAGTTAAAATTTAAAAGAAAAGTTAAAGGGGAAAAGGAGCAAAACATTGGTGAGTAGGAAGAATAGGAAAGGAAAGAGAGAAATAGAAATGGGGAAAGGCACCAATGGGGGGGGTGGGAATAAACAACTAGCAATCTTAACTGTAAATATGAATGCAATTAACTTTCAAATAAAACACAAGCATATAACAAATTGAATTGAAAACCAGAATACTACAATAGGTTCTTTACAAGAAACACATTTGAAGCAGAGACATACACACAGGGTAAAAGTAAAAGACAGAAGCAAAATATATTATGCTTCAGTGGAAATAAGAAAAACAGGGGTATCACTACTGATCTCAGTCCAAGCAAAAATAAAAATCCATCTCATTAAAAGGGATAAGGAATGAAGATACATCTTCTTTAAAGGCACAATAGAGGAGAAGCTGAATGAAATACAAGGCAACATAGATAGCAAAATTACACACACACACACACACACACACACACACACACACACGTATAGTTAATGTGGCCCTCAACCTCACTCTTGCAGAGCTAGTGAAATCTAACTACAAAAGAAACAAGAAGGTAATTAAGTAGGTCAATAGAATCTTGTAAAACTTGGATATGATAGTCCTCTGGAGAAAACTAAATGCAAATAGAAAAAGAATATACATTTTTCATGCAGTAAATAGTACCTCTCCCAAAATTAAGCATGTACTTGGGTATAAAACGTTATAGTCAAATGCAGAAAGACAAAGGTAATAATAAATGTGTACTTTTCAGATCATGGTCCTATAAAAATTGTCTGTTGTAAAGGGAAATGGAAAAATAAAGCAAAAATTAAATAGAAACTAAATAATTTAATTTTAATGAATAAGTGAATCAAACAACAAATCATAGAAATAATCATTTGATCCAAGTAAATGAAAAGAATGAGACATCATATTAAAATTTACGTCTTGTAGTCAAAATAGTTTTTAGGGGAAATTTTATATCTCTAACTGTTTATATGAATAAAATAGAGAAAGAGGAGATTAATGAATTGGGAATGCAACTACAAAGCTAGAAAAAGAATAAATTAAAGATCTCCAACTAAATAACAAATTAGAAATTCTGAAAATCAAGGAAGGACTTAATAAAATTGAAAGCAAGAAAACCATAGCGCTAATAAATAAAATGAAGTGTTGGTTTGATTTGAAAAACAATAAAATAAATAAATGTTTATTTAATCTATTTAAATAAAAGATGAAAACCAATTTACAGTATCAAAAATGAAAAAAGGTGAACTGACCACCAATCAGGAGGAAATTAAAGACATAATTTGAAATTATTTTATCCAACTGAATGACAACAAACATGATAACCTGAGTAAAACAGATGAATATTTGCAAAAATGCATACTACCCAAGTTAAAAGATGGGGAAATCAAATAATTAATAGCAATATCATAGAAAAAGAAATTTAAAAAATTCAAAAAATATCCCTAGGAAAAGTTTCCAGGTCCAGATGAATTTGCAAGTGAATTGTACCAAATATCTGAGAAACAATTATGTCCAATTCTACACAAACTATTTTTAAAAATAGAAGACTGTGTTCTGCCATATTTATTTTAAGACACTAATATGGTGCTAATACCTAAAACAGGAAGGATCAAACAGACAAAGGAAATTGTAGATCCATCTCCCCATTGAATATTGATTCAAGAATCTCAAATAATATTTCAACTAAGAGATTACAGTAATTACTAGCATAATACATCATAATCAGTTAGGATTTATACTAGATAGGAAGGGATGGTACAATATCAGGAAAACACTCAACATAATTGAACATATCAAAGGTAAAATCAACAGACATCATATGATTATATCAACAGATGCTGAAAAATGCTTTGACAAAATACAACATACATTCCTATTAAATACATTAGAGAGAATAGGAATAAATGTTTTCCTTAAAATAATAAGTAGTACCTATCTTATACCATCAAGAAATATTATATATATTGGAAATAAACTTGGAGCAATTCCAATAGGATCAGGGTTGAAACAAGAATGTCTATTAACATCATTGAAAATTAATATAGTGTTAGAAATGTTAGCTTTAGAAATAAGAGAAGAAAAAGAAATTGAAGGAACTAGGCTTGGCAATGAGGAAACTAAACTTTCACTCTTTGAAGATGTTAAGATGGTATACTTAGGGAACCCTAGAAAATCATCTAAAAAACTAATTGAAACGATTAATAAATTCATCAAACT
Organism: Macrotis lagotis; assembly: GCF_037893015.1. Taxonomy (NCBI): domain Eukaryota; kingdom Metazoa; phylum Chordata; class Mammalia; order Peramelemorphia; family Peramelidae; genus Macrotis; species Macrotis lagotis. The sequence goes on from NC_133658.1 coordinate 714,329,938, forward strand.
AGCAGAATATAAAATAAATGCATATAAATATTCAGCATTTTTCTAAATGAAAAACAAAGCCCAAGGGAAACAGAGAGAAAGAGAAATATTTGAGAATCTACCTACCAAAACAAGCCCAGAAACTGCATGAACACAAATAAAAGCATTTTGACATAAATAAATCAAATCTAAACAATTGGGAAAATGTCAATTGTTCATAGTTAGGTCAAGCTATTATAATTAAAAAGGACAATACTATTCAAATTAAATTGCTTGTTAAGTGCCATATGAATCAAACTACTCCATAACTATTTTATCAAGCTTGAAAAAAATAGTAATAAATTTCATCTGGAGCAACAAAAGATGGAGAATATCAAGGGAACTGATGAAGCATTATATATAGAAAGGGGGCTTTGCTCTACCAGATCTAAAACTATACTATAATGCAGCAGTCATCAAAGTTGCCTAGAACTGGTAAAGAAATAGAGTGATGGACCAGTGGATTAGGATGTGTTCAAAAGAAACAGTAGTAAAAGACTATAGCAATATTGGCTGGTTGTCCTTTGAAGAAGATCAAAATGGCATCACTATGCAAAAAATTACAGTGTGTCCAACTGTGACTGATCAGATTAATGCAAGTTCAGAATGATCTATCACAAGATGGACACAAATAGTCCATGTGAATACCTGGGGTGATTTCTCTAAACTTACATATATCAAGTTTCCATTGAGCTGTTTCAATTCTGCCTTCCTCAGAGTTCAGCACAATATCTGATGAGGGCACACTATTATGGGCAGTCCTGTACCAATGTCTCCCAAGCTATACAGTCAATTCTAAATTTCTTCAATGAGAACTTCAGGGTGTCTCAGCATCACTTCTTCTGACCCCCTTGTGAGAGCTTGCCCTGTGTGATATCTCCATAAAATAGTTTATTTTTGGCAAGTGTATGTCTGACATTCTAACATTGTGTCCAGCCCATCATAGTTACACACTTAGTAGTAATATAGGAATGCTAGGCAGTTTAGCTTGAGAAAGGACCTCAACATCTGGTTTCTTCTCCTGCCAGGTGATCTTCAGAAGCTTCCTAAGACAATTTAAATGGAAGCAATTCTGTTTTCTGATATGGCACTTGTAAACTGTCCAGATTTCCAGGCATATAGCATTGAGGTCAACACAATAGCTCTGCAGACCTTCAGTTTGGTAGTCAGTCTAATAGTTTTTCTCTCCCATACCTTCTTTCAGAGACTTCCAAATACTAAGCTAGTTCTGACAATGTGAGGATCAATCTCATTGTCAATGTGCAGCTCCTTGGAAAGAACATTGCCAAGGTAAATGAACTTGTCCACAGTACTCAAAACTTCTCCATTTGTTGTACTTGGTGGTTCCACATATGGATGGTATGGTGCTGGTTGATAGAGTACTTGTGGGGTTTTTTTTTGGTGTTAATTGTTAGACCAAAGTAAGTACAAGTAGCAGAGAATTGATCCATACTTTCTTACATCTCAGCTGCTGCATTAAGCATACAATCTGCAAACAGATAATTTTGCACCAACACTCCCTCGACTTTGGTCTTAGTGTATAGTCTTTTCAAGTTAAAGAATTTGCCTCAGTGCAGTAGCTGACTTTGAGGCCATGTTCATTCTCATTGAAGTAACATGGCTGAAAACATCATGCTAAAAAGTAAGGGAGCAAGGACACATCCTTGTTTTATTTCATTGGTGACTGAAATTTCAAAAATATTGTCCATTTTCCAGAACCTGGTCATGTATGCACACGTGAAATTGTTGTATAATTCTGATGAATTTTTCCAGGCAACCAAATTTTGATACAATTTTCCATAAACTCTAATGACTGATGGTAACAAAGGACTTGGTTAAATCTACAAATGTTGTATACAGACCTCAGTTCTGTTTCTGACAATTTTACTGATGTTGTAAGGCAGCAAACAACATATCTGCATTTCCTCTACCCTTTCTGAAGCCACCCTGACTCTCAGGAACATGACTAAATTCCTGGTGAAGGATCAGCCTATTGAGAGGGACTCTGGCAAAAATCTTAGCAGCAGTGAATAAAAGAGAAATACCCCTGTGATTGTCAAAGGATAATCTATTCCATTATAGAGATAGATGATGGAAGCATACTTGAATTCTTGAAAGATAACCTCTTCATGTCATATGTGCTAGAAAATTTCAGTCAGATTTTGGATGAGCAATAGATGCCCCACCTTGTAAATTTCAGTTGGAATAGAATCAGCACCAGATTTTTGCCACTTGAAAGGAGCCCAATGGCATTCAAAACCTCTTCTCCAATTGCAACATCAGATAGGGCCAGATTAACTTCAACTTGAGGTAAGAAGTCAATGGCTTCTGCACTGATTCCATGATATTCCATTAAGAACACTATGAAAAGGGCGGCTAGGTGGTGTAGTGGATAAAGCACCGGCCTTAGAGTCAGGAGTACTTGGGTTCAAATCCGGTCTTAGACACTTAATAATTACCTAGCTGTGTGGCCTTGGCCAAGACACTTAACCCTATTTGCCTTGCAAAAACCTTAAAAAAAAAGAATACTATGAAAGTGTTCAGCCCACCTCTCAAGGATCAAATCCCTATAATAAATCAATGTGATAAATCAGCACAACTATTTGACAAGAACAAAAAACTTTATTTGCTGGGATAAGTACTCACTATTTAACAAAAATTGTTGGGAAAACTGAAAAATAATATGTCATAAACTAGGCATATATACACATCTCAGACCTTATACAAAATTAAGGTCAAAATGGGAAGAGGACTTAGACACAAAGGGTAATACCACAGAGCAATTACATAATCAAAACAGATTGTATCTATTGAATTATGGAAAGGAAAGTGATTTATGATTAAATAAGAAACAGAGTACATAATAAATTGAAAAAGGCATGATTTTGACTATTTTCAATTAAAAACTGCTTATATATTAAATTTAAAAAGTTTGATTTATGTTTTATGTTTTTTCCCCTCTCAAGGTTTTGTCCCTTCTTTGTTCTGATTCTTCTTTCACAACATGATTAATATGAAAATGTATTCAACATATTTATCCATGTATGATCTATATTAGATTGTTCTCTCTCAGGGGAAGATGTAAGGGAAGAGAAGCAGGGAGAAGCATGTGAAATTCACAAACTTACAAAAAATGATTGCCAAAAACTTTAAAAAAATATATAACATCCCAGGCAGGTAACTAGCCCTATTTTCAGATTTTATGTGTATTCCTTCAGGAGAACTGTAGCTTTTATTCTACAGCATATTTCAGTGTACCAGAAAATAAAAGGCAAGACATTAGACACTGGTACATTATTGAGAAAACTGATTTTCATAATGCTTCACCAGGAGCCAGTACATTTTTAATTTTGATGATATTATAACTTCTGCTCATCATTATTTGCTTATAAGATTTTTATGCTTTTTTATTCCCAGTTTTTTCACTTTGGTATTGTAAAAAATGGCATTCTACATCAGTCGGTTTCTTAATATTTTTATTCTCACTCTTTTGGTTTTTTTGGCTTTTGTAAGGCAGTTGGGTTAAGTGACTTGGCCAAGGTCACACAGTTAGGTAATTACTATGTGTCTGAGATCATATTTGAACTCAGGTCCTCCTGACTCCAGAGTCAGTGCTCTATCCACTGTACCATCTAGCTGCCCCTTATCCATACTCTTAATGATTACAATCAATATCTTTGCCACTTAACACAAATTTCAGTAACTTGTGCTTTGTCTGTTGGAAACATTTTGTCTTTTCTAATTGAAAAGAGATATTCATTCTCTATGTTTTCATTAAGAAAGCAAACATATAATTTTTTTCCTAAAGAATATTTCTAAAATAATTTTTTCCTAAATTAAAATCTTAAAAATTATTCAAGTATATATTTATCCTTCAAACTCACATTATTAAATTCTATCATCATCATCATCATTATTATTGTTGTTGTTATTGTTACATTTCATAGGTTAGCCTCATTTCACTCTAGTCCCCCTTCACTCTCGAATGAAAAAAATTGTACTTTAGAAATCACTCCCAAGCCTTTAAAATTATTAATGCTAGGCAAATATAATCTAGGCATCTAGGTGGTATAATGGAAAGAGAGACCTGTAGTCAGAAAGAACTCATTTCAAATCTCTTTTCAGATACTTACTAGCTGGGTGAACCTAGGCAAGTAACCACTCCCATATTTTTGCCAAGAAAACTCTAAATGGAATCATGGAGAGGTAGCCATGACTGAAATGACCATCAATGACAAGAACAAGAAGATTTTCTTCACGTCTCTTCTGTTCTGTAAGAAGGTACATGAAGACTGTATGCAGACTAAGACATATGACCAGTGAAGAACTCCAAAGAAGAATAAAAATAAAAATAAGTTAATAAGAGAAAGGGAAGAAGGACTGATCATGTTCAAGAGTATGATTGACAGATGAATAGCCAATATTTCATTTTCATCCTTTGAATATTAGGAAAAAGTGAAAAAGAACTCTGCCTCAATAGGAGGATCCCTGTGATGAAATTAATGGAGTGATAGCATTAGAACAGAAAAAAAGACTTTTGCGGTTATCAATCTCAACCCTCATGTTTTGCAAAACAGAAAACAGGCATTTAAATGGTAAGGTGACTTTCCCAGGCTCAAAAATAAAGATCTGGTTTAGGATTGGAGCCCAGATCTTCTTTACTTCAAATACCAAACCCTTTTCATAAGGCTATGCAAGCACAAAGATAGGAAGTGTACAGTGTTACAATTTACACCATTAAGAGGTATCATCTACAGTAAAATATTTTTAAAAAAAATATTGATATCTGATAAGGTAACAAAGAAACAAACAAATGTAAATATATTCTCCTATTCAAAGCAAATACAGTTTTCATTGGATTTAGAGCCAATCCTAGGTGATTTGAGTTTCATTTGGAAATAAAAAATCATTTGCAAACAGGAAAAAGAATATAATAGTTTATATCCATTATCTGAAACACCATCTTTCAAAGTTTTAAAAGGTTTTTAGCTCAAGGTATATTTTATGCTATATAAAGAAGAGAACAGTGATCTCAACAATTTACTGATCACCTATAGATAATATCAAGTTATATTACCTTATTTCAGCATATGCTGCCATTGCCTACCTTCACATTTCTATGACTTCTATTCTTGAATAGCTATGTGAATATTCTTTCCTGTTTGTACTTTTTGTTTCCTTATTCAACAGTTTTGAATAAAGTTTTTTTAAATGTCATCATTACAATATGTCACAAGTGTAATGAAAACTACAAGAGAATCAAAAACATTTTACCTCCCATCAAGGTATGCAAAGGATAGTTTCAATGCAAGATATAATTTAAAGAAAATGGATTGGAAACATACTAAACAGCAAATGTGATTTGGATTTTTATATTTTAATAACTCTAAGTTCTCCTTCTGCCCCCCCCCGCTAACCCTTGTTCTTTGATAGAGGATGTTTGATTTGTCTTTTTAACTATTCTTCATGCCTGTACAAACATATTCATAAAAAACATATATAAATTTCTCCAAATATTATTTGTTTATATATATATACATATATATATTAATCTATCTATATAAATCTTCAGGCATGCTTATGTGTATACATATAAAATACATATTTTAATGTGTTTTGTGTTTGCATATTATTTGTGCACTATGTATAGGTATATGCACACTCCAAATCCTGTATATATGTATGTTTGTCTACATGTATGTATGGCATAGAACACTGATTTCATTGGTATAAGGGCCTGCTGGTGATGAAAATTTCTCTCCCATTGCAGGCCAGCATATGTTTTATAATTTAGAGTTGAACTGCTTGGGGGTAAGCACAAGAGGTTAAATGAGTCAATGGTTGGTCTTGAAGGCAGGCCAGTATATCTATAAATTTGACTCTCTAGTCAATAATTCAGAAAGTTACTTATATCACATACAGTTTTAAATATTTACTTTAAATGTGCTCCATTATTAGAGCCTGGAATCCATCCTTATCTTAATTTCCAAAATAGCTTCAACTCTAAATTAATCTATGACCCCCCACACACAAAAACAACCCGCCCAAAGAATAAAGAAACATAGAAACTTATATGGGACAATCTGATTCCTTCCATCCTAGAAGCAAGGTGCTACTTATTAGGAGTTAAAAGTTTGAACTCTGACTTAGTCGATTTCTACATTAGCCAGATTAGGGGTACTCTTACATTGTAAAGCTTCATTATCTAAAGGGTTATTTAAGAAGAGAATTTAGTTCCACAGTCAAATTTCTCTCCTAGTTATAAGTCACTTATGAGTCTAAAAAACTCTTGCTTCATTAGTCTATTTAAAATCTTTAAATCAACATTATCACAATTTTTCAGATCACATTTGAAATTATATGCAATTTATAGTAAAAGTAAAAATATTTCAATTATCTCTGAAAATACAAGCAGACAAAGGTGCTACTGTTTGATAACAGTAATACTATTCTTTAAAATAGGATGTTGTAAAACAAAAACAAAATAGTTGAAAAACTAATTATTTGCATTATTTTCCCCCAGCATCACAGCAAACAATTTACAAATTGCACTTTTCAAAATAAAGTTGTAGTATATCTATTTAGTAATATCAAATCAATGAAGCAATCAAATATGGGGCGAAAAATCACATGTGAATAGAAAATATTTCAGAGAACATCCCTTAAATGATTTTGAAAACTGAGAAAAGCATGGGCATAGAGCATAAAGAAATCACATTATTTTATAAATGGAAAATCCCTTTAGGACCTCTAAGAATATAAGCTTAGACAATATAAATGGAAATACAAACCTATGAGGAATAATTTTTTAAATGATCAATGTTTAATCTAAGCTTATTAACTAAGTGACTCTCCTTAAACATATATGCATATCACTTCATTATTTTTTTTGGAAAGGAAATTAAACAGATTATAAGACATAGGAAGGGCGAGAGAGAGAGAGAGAGAGAACGAACAGCTAAGCAGAGTTGACTGGGCCACAGGTTGGTAGAGAAGACTGTGGACCCTGAGCTCTAGTACAAACCAAGTTTTTATGTCTTGCCTCTCATCCAGAGGGCAAAAGGTAAACTCCCTATCCTTATACTGGACCTGGAATTAGGTAGAAGGTAAAGCCTAAAGAGACCAGGATACAAATTTTACATTAAACAATGAATCAATGGCAATGTTCATTTCCACTCAGTTTGAAATTGCAAATTGTTTCTGTTACAATTATAATTCTCTACTTCTAGTCAATTTACATTACATCTCCACCCAATTTCTATATTTACAATTCACTTCATCTTTCCCCTGCAGCATCCCCCCCTCAAAATTATTCAGGACCAGATACTTCTGGGCCTTTCGGAGTCCATTTCGAGATGAATGTATTACAGCAAAGGCTTCACTGAGGCAGGGTCCAGGGAATGATTGGCTGGTACAGCTGGATGGCATCTTGCAAAGGCTAATCTTGGACCTATAAAGCTAAGAGGAAAAAAACTCAAGAGAAAAAAACTGAGCAAGCAAAAACCATAGATATTGTAACAGAGAAGACTACTTAACAGAGGTCCAATTATTAGGAAAAAATTAGAAGGTCTATAAGGGGCAAGAATTATAATTTATGATCCTAAATTGGCATTAAAATACCTTTTATAAGAACATGAGTTTCAATAGAAGACAGATTCATTGATGGATGCCACATAAGTGATAAACAAAAGTTCAAAAATATTATAAACAAATGTACTGGAAAAAGCATTTTAAAAATTCGCATGTCCAAAAAGTAATTTGAAAAAAAAATTTCTATTTTGCTTTGGCACTGTTTAGAATGAATAAAAATTCCAGTTGAAGAATGGATTTCTCTTTAAAGCACTTAAAAGTTATACCAATAGGTATCATCCTGATCCACTGGCTCACTCTCAAATTTAATTATGATGCACCCGGAATGAGCATGACAATTTGCTATTACACAACAGAGAGGGACACAAGGACATGTTCCCTTATGAAGTCATACAGACAATATATTTCAATGAGTCAAGGTGAGGGAACTTTTAAGAGAATCCTAACTCAGTGAGGCTGTGGTCATTCTTTCAAAAGTCACTTACTCCATCTACAGCATTTAACATCAATCCCCATAGGGCTAAATGGCTTCATTGGCATATTGTCTTTCTATTTTATCTTACCTGATGTCAGGCAGATCAATTATCAATGCATTTTAATACAGCAATTACCTATAACCAAAGCTTCAGGAGGCTTGAGTACTAAGGAGAACCAAGAGTGTGCAAGGGTCTAATTTGGTATGAGATCCAGGGGGAAAAAAAATCATAATTCAATTGTTGCTCATGTATCTAAGAATTGTGCTGTAAATGAAATGCAATAGAGAGATTTTGAGATGTCAAAACAATATTCCTAATTCATTTTTAATAAAATCAACTTTTTGCAATGAATCCATTAAATTATTAATTATGTTTAAAATAACTAAACATCTCCTTCTGGCTAGGAGTTTGCCCATTATCTCCATACTTCTCACATAACAATTAAGCTAAAGATTGCCACAGAAAAATTTCAAATCATCATCATTATTTTATCTTCTTCCTGTTATATAGGTTTTTTCCCTCGAAACAAATAACCACAGTTTAGTCTCAGTTTACATAAATAGTTTTAATAACAAGCCATCTTCAAAAAATACCAATTATTACTTTCAGAATTCTTTAAAACCATTAGAACATCTTAAGTAACTTTAAATTTCTAACATATGTTATTGATTCCAATGCAATAAAAACAATAGTAAAAACAACTAGGCATTCAAGTCAATTAACAACATGAGTTATTAATTTTTTTTGCAAGGCAAATGGGGTTAAGTGGCTTGCGCTAGGCCACACAGCTAGGTAATTATTAAGTGTCTGAGACCAGATTTGAACCCAGGTACTCCTGACTCCAATGCTGGTGCTTTATCCACTACGCCACCTAGCTGCCCCGAGTTATTAATTTTATAAAATAATATTTCCATTATATTATGCATGAATTTAGATGTATGCCAGAAGGAGGCCATAATTTGAGATGTTTCCCTTACCACCCCTTCAAAGCAATAATATGTTCATTCCAGGCTTTAACATTACAGTATTCAAATAGCTTACATGTTCACAAGAGAACCAAACACCGTTAATATTTCTGTGAATTTAAAAGAGAATACCACATGACTGATAAATACATATACATATATTCCCTTCCATAAACATATGATAGATGGTGAGAAGACAAAGATTACAATTTTTCTTTATCAACAAAGGCCCTTGTAAGATTGTTAACAATGTATATCAATTTAACATTAAATAAATCAGATTATAAAATTTAATACAATATTTCAATATTACAAAAGAAATCAGTAAATTATATATGATTCAATATTCCCAAATTCCTTGACACGCAATTTATCCCAATTACATTTTCCTTCTTAATAGCAACTATAAGTTCTCAAGACTTGTTACAAAACTTAGGTTACTAAATTACTCTCAGATAGTTTCCTTTTTCTTTAAACACAAATTAGTGACCTTTTCCTATCAAAGGCCTTCCCACACTCTTTTCAAAGCCTCTTGAAGGCAGGGATCCTAAACCTTAAAGTCTCCATTAATCTAAATTGAATACAGCCTTCAATCAATATTAGGTCAACAAAAATGTAGCTAACAGTTGTAATCATTTCACAAACTTTGCCACTTACAAGCTATCAAAAGGTATAAGCAGATAGGCTCAGATCCCAACTTCATTAATTACTTTATTTTAAAAATTAGACATTTTTAAGTAAATTCAAAACCCAAACTAAAAGGAGTTGCATTTAACTCAGGTAATTGTAACTATTTCAGATAGACACAGGAGTTTAGAGACACAACTCTTTTGTATCAATTTACCAAGGTGGCTGGTACCAGATCTTCCCACTTCTCTAGGCCAGTGGAGATGTGAAAACATCCCACTGATGTTTAAATACACATGTACACACATATACACACATATATTTATATTATATTTTTTGAATCTACCAGTTAATACCAGTCCAAAAAAAATAATTTTTAGGATCAATTAGAATTTTTTGAGGTACCTCATATATATTCATTAAGGTCTTGAAATATCCAATCAATAGTTAAAATTGAATTCATTCTTAAGTAACTTTATAAAGTTCAAACACAGTTACTCTATTACAGAATTATTAGCACAGGCTTAATTAAAAGATGAAACCTAAATTTTCTAGTCCCCTCCCAAATCTTATCTTCCCCCTTTATCTTTAACTAATTGACCATGAGGCTTCTCAATAAATCTGCCCATTTCCTTTCTTCTTCCCAAGGGTGGGACCTTCTCACCCAGCTAAGGTCTTTAGGGAATGGGGCTTGGAATTGATAGGCACAGCATAAGAATAACATGGTCATTTTCCCCTCTCTTCCCCAAACCAGAAAGAAGGCATGGAAGTCCCTTATTTTAAACAATGGGGTCAAATGTGGGGGGGAGGTCTTACCGTTCCTGCAGTGAAGCATGCATTCCATCTGAGTTTCAAAGTTCTAAAAAAGGGAGATTTTCTTTTTCCCTTCCCCCTTCCTCTGCAGAGGATTCAAGCAGCAGAGGGTGAGAGAGAGCATTTCAAAGAGAGAGAGTACCACCCAAAGATAATTTCCAGGAGTTCAAGTGTTTTGCTTTTGTCAAATCTAATTCCTTCCAAAGGGCACACAGCTGGGGGGAGGAGTATTGGTACCAATTTTTCCCCCATATTTTAATCCTCCTTCAATTTATAGGTAGGCAAACATGTCAATTGGACATAAGCCAATTGTACTTCCTTAACAACCCTCATTCCACAGTGGGGTATAAACCACAGGCACCTCAGAATTGCCTTTTCTCCAAATCAGTCTGAAACCAGGGTAGGCCCACACCAGGGCTACTGACAAACACCACATGGACTCACCTTAGCTGACTCCCGACAAAACTCAATCTTTTTTCCATTTTCCAGAAAAAGGGAAATACTGAAGGAGGGCTAGAGGTTTCCTACTTTTCTAAAAATCTAGGATCTAAAAGCAAAGGTTGTGCTTCTCATCTATGGGGCTCAATGAAGTTTCCTAATCTGGGCAGTCTCCTACCTGGCCTCACGATTATGTAGCTGCTAGCTACTTGAGTTTGGTTCTACTACGAGGAATCATTATTCAGACTTAGGAAAGCAAGGGTTTAAGGAAACAAAATTTATTAACTTCATTATTTTCAAAAAGAAAGTGGTTTACTTTTGTGTTTTTGTTTTTCTGTTTTCACAGAAATACATGTGAATCTGTCTGAAATTAAATGAACTATATACAATTCAAAACTAAAATTCTCAAGATTAAAAAAAATAGAAATTTTATAAATATTATACTAAAAAACAAAAAAGAGAACTTGTTTCCCTTTAAAATATTTCTAGATATAAGGTGAGTTTCTAAAGCTTATATTCAAGATCCTGAAACCTTTTAAAGAGTAATAGTATCTATAGCTCCTATAGGAAGGAATATTACCTTTTCAGTACATCATCCCATAGAGACCATTAAAAATGCTACCGTATATTTTTGAACCAAGGTAATTTTGGGGAGAACAACTGAGGTTAAAGTAGATAAACAATATTATTCCTTTAAGTAAAAGTAGGGGTTTTGACTCTACTAATCTTCATCTAATGAAAGATAATGATTGTCTTTGAAATCCATTATCTGTACTATTTGAGGGAAGCAATTTAAAGTTCCTTGTATCAGAAGGGAATGACTTTATGTAACTAATATGATTGGCTATAATTAACTTCATCTGGACTCCAGACAAAAGCTAAGATTTCAGACTAGTGAACCCAGAAAGTATTTCATTCCTCTGTAGTTCCCACAATGATTCCATTCAGCAATTAGTTTTGTGGGAGGAGAAAATAGAAACCAAATAATCTTGTAACTTCTTTTTGTTTTGTTCTGTTTTTATTATCCCCATTGCATTTTATTTTATTTATTTCTTTTAAGATTTTGCAAGGCAAATGGGGGTTAAGTGGCTTGCCCAAGGCTACACAGCTAGGTGTCTGAGGTCAGATTTGAACTCAGGGACTCCTGACTCCAGGACCAGTGCTCTATCCACTGTGCCACCTAGCTGCCTCCCATGCATTTTATTTTTAAAAATTTATTTATTCATTTTCACATTGCTGCAATAGTTTCATTGTAAAAATAAACATAATGCCCTCTCCCCCACAAAGATAAAGTTCAAGAAAAATAAAGTGAGAGGAAAAAAAAAAGAGTGTACTCCAGTTTGTGTTCAGATACCATTGGCTCTGTCTCTAATGGATTGCATTCTTTATCACAACGTCATTACAGAAATGGCATCAGTATTTTTCCCATGGTTGCTATTGCTAGTAGTATTTTCCTCCATTCTATTCTTCCCGTTGCCCATTTATTCTATTCTCTTTCTCTCCTTTCACCCTGTCCCCCCCCTCAAAAGTGTGTTGTCTGACTTCTCACTCCCATGATCTTCCCTCTTTTCTATCACCTACACCTTCCCTCCCCTGCCCCTGTCCACTTTCTCCCATCCCTTTTCTTTCCTTTTTTCCCTCTAGGGTAAAATAGATTTCTATACCCTATTGAGAGAGCATGCTGTTTCCTTTCTGAGTCAGTTCCTTTTTATTCCCCCCTAGAAAATCTATTTATTTTTTCCATCCATATGTATATTTTTAAGTTACAAATTTCCTTCCACCCGCCCTTTCCACCCCCCCTCCCCTCAGTGGGTCAACAGTCAGGTTAGCATTATACATAACATATTTTTGATAAATATGTTTACAGTTTAGTCATGTTTGTTATGAAGAATTAGGATTAAGGGAGATACATAAGAGATAATTTTTATATGTTCATTAGATGCTGAAGGGTCATTTTTTTTTTGTTTTGTTTTTCTTCCTCTGGATAGGGATAACATTGTGCATAGCTGGTCTAATACTGCTGTCCTAGCTCTCTGAGCTGCTGAGAGGATATGTTTCCATCAAGGTTTATCACAATGCTTTTTTTAATGTGTACGTTGTTCTCTTGGTTCTGCTCCCCTCACTCGGCATCAGAACCTGTAAGTCATTACATGCTTCTCTAGATTTTGACTATTTATGGTTTCTTATAGAAGAATAATATTCCATAATATTCCTATACTCATAGACTCTCTCTTTTCCCAGTCTCTCAAGGCTCTCTGTCAAGTAGGCATGAAACTGTTTTAGGTATCATTTTCCACAATGAAGAAGAATACCATGCAAGAAGTTTTGAGTCTGGTGTTATATTGATTTTGATGCAGAGAATTATGGACTTGGAAGATATTATGATTAGAAACAAATTTTATGGAAAGAACATACTATTTGTTCCTATAAGGTAAACTCTGTTGTTAAGAGTGCCTCCATTACAGGATGGAAATATCCTTGGATTGCTCACCTTCCTCCAACTTCTGCTTTCTAGTCTACCTGACCATGGCTTCTGATGGGTAAAGCTTATTCTGGTATGGCAGAGAATGACATATTGGATTTAGAGGTCAGACACCTTGGGACAGGAAGTAGCAGAATATAGCTTGCTTATTGGAGAACACCTGGAGTCAGGTGCTACATCACTCCCCAAGGGCCACCCTTGTCCAACTTACTACAGAAGTCCATTTAAGTCTGGAAGAGAAGCACCAATCCTCCCTTTTATCCTGCTCTTCTTTACTCTACCTTCACCTTGCAAGGACAACTATCTCTCTTTGTTAGGTCACATGCTCTCTGACTAGGCCCAATGGAGAACCATCGGCCCCAATGCCCTGAGGTTGGCTATGCTAGTCTATATGGCTACCTATATTTTCTCTCCTTCTCTCCAAAGCCTGTCATCGAAGTGCTTACTGCTTCTCCAGGAGGAGAAAAGGTTTTAACCAGTACACTTTGCAGCTATCGCTAATAAATCCTGAGCAGTTTTAAATTCCAGGAAGTATATGAATTCATTCATTATTCAAAAAAAAAACCTCTCAATCTTTAATTGGCAACCCAATCCTCAGACAACAAAATAAGTGAGGAAATAAGGTCTGCTGCAATTAAAAGATAGCCAATATTTTGTAAGATATTGAAATTACTGGTATAAGAAATCTTTCTATGTTTATTACTGATTTGGCTTTTGTTACTGATTTGGATAAATGTTGCTAGAAATGAAAATCTTCATGACTTTTAGAAAAATTCTTCAAAATAAAATTGGGAACCCATTTAAAATACATAAAGGTTGAGACTACATTGAGACTCCATAAAGAACTTTTCTAAAATCATGAAAAAAAATTAGCTTTTAGAAATAACATTATTCACAAAATATATTTAGAAGAACCAAAATAAATTATTCATACCTCACCAAGTGAATAATACCGTCTTGGAATCTGGGAATCAGGATAAATGTTTTCTAGGTACCAAGAAAAGGGTTTACACTTCAAATTCTCTCTTAGTGCTTTTCTGACCGATACATCTCCATAATCCACTTTGACAACACCTAAAATTTTTCAGAGAAACATGTAAATTAGTTTATAATAGCAAAGAAATAATGAAAAAACACAAAAATAGCAATGATAACTTTTACTATCATTTTAAAACAATTATTGATTTATTGTTCAAAAATTCAAATTATATATATGCAGTTGTTACATGACTCACTCTTTTATTGCCATCCTGCTTAGCAAGTTAAATACTTAATGGAAAGTTTTCTTATTAGTATTAATTTGCATTTTCTCTTCAGTACTTATTTTTAATAACCTTTTGTTTCTTGGGAAGGATAATTGATTAAGTGAAAATCTTTGCAAAGTTACGATGAAAGACAACTTAATTCTATGATGATTTTCATGAATTATTTTCACAAAAACAAATAATATTTTATAACTTTCCTCTTTTTTCCCTCTAATACCATAGATTTACCATATATAGGGATAAAGAATAATGTTCTTGCTTAAACTTATAAACAGTCAGAGGTAGAAAAGCAAATTAGTAAATGCTTTTAGTCTGCTAAATAAGCATATGTGAACTGTTTTGTATTTTGATATAATTGTTGTCTTGGGAGTTTAGCTTAAAATCATTTTTAGACTGAAACAGTTAGATAATTCAGAAAAAAAGTGTTCCCTTTCCTTGAATTAAGCATGTAATTTTCTTAAATTTCTTAATTTCATGTCAAAATAAGTTGGATGTGAAACTAGAGGATTGGTTGGTTTATATAGCATTTGATTACCTAAACTAGGTAAAAGAGTCAAATAGATGACAAAGAAGTCAGAATGAATTAGAAACTATTTGAAAAACTTGAATTCTGATTGTGTTTGTCACATGTCAAAAATTCTGGCATGGGAAGAACAGTAGCATGTTCAAAGTTCTGTTCAGTTTTACTTTTTTTTGGACTATTTGGACAATACTTTTATGTTAAAGGAAGAACTATTCCCTGGATATATTGAAGGAATCTTGCTGATGGACACTAGAGAGCATTGCATATGGGACATATTTTACATATATATATATATATATATATATATATATATATATATATATATATATATATACACACATGTCAGTGGGGACAGACAAAACTTTCTAGAAGCACTCCATAGGGCATTTCAGTTACTAGAGAAAAAAAGTGCAGACTTTGCCCTGAATCAGGAAGTATCAGTGTAGAAAGGGGTGACAGGATATTTCCGAACTAATGCAATTTGAAGAAATTGGTGCCTGGCAGGTCTGTCATTTACTATTCAGCTTTGTATCATAGAACCAAGGTATACTAATAAGGAAATCTGTGCAAACTTGGGACATGAAATTATATAGTTCAAATGAGGAGGGAAATATACTTTGCCCAGATCACATCACTTTGTGAGCATGGAAAGCTTGCAGGTCCCTACTATGAGCCATCCATGACATTACTACCCCCCAAAGTACAAGGAAATGTCAGAGGGACCTAAAAGAATAGAAACCTAACTCCTTCACAAAACAAGAGCATGAAGTCAGTTCAAATTTAAATTCAAAGTCAAAGATGTATATTGAAAAAATAAGTAAACAAAAAACCCTTCTCACAAAAAGTTATTATGGTAACAGGGAAACAGTTACAAAAAGAAGAGAATAATTCCCGCAAAGACTCAAATAAAAATCATGGTTTACATATAAGTGAAACCAGAACTCCCAGAAACATCAAAGGACTACTTAAATGTCATATAAAAGAGGCTAAAATCATATTTTAAGAAATTGTAAGTGTTCAACTTTCTTAGAATAAAAAAAAACAAGCAAATAGAAATAAAATACTAAGGAATATTATAGTCAAAATCCAGAGTTCTTAAGTAACGGAAAAATATTGAAAAAAAATCAAAAAGTAAGAATTCAAGAACAGAAATGCTATAGTCAGAATTTCTCAAGATTTAGCAGCTACAAAAAAAGTGAAGATTCTGTAATATGATTTTCTATGAGGCAAAAATTGTAGATTTATCATCAAGAATAAATTATCTAGCAAAATTTAGCATAATCCTCCAGGGGAAAAATGAATTTTTAAGGAAATCAAGGACTTCCAAGCATTCCTAATGAAAAGACTAAAGCTGAATATAACATTTGATAAAAAATGAATATATTGAGGCAAAAAATAAAAAAATTATAAATTATTAATGAAGGTTAGATAATTTATGTTCCTGAATGGGAAAAAATAGCATATAATTTCAAGAGAAATAGAAAGGCAAAATATTGTGCATAAATGTAAAAATTTAAGAAAACGTCTGTATATCAAGATGTAGGTAGTGAAGTGGAGTGACTCTTGGATCTCTATTAAATATGAACTAGTCAAAAATAATGAAAATATATTTCATTCATTAGGTAAAGACAAGGGAAAGGGGGCTAAAAGAAAGAGATACAAAAGAAAAAAGGCAAATTAAGGATGGGATTGATGATTAATATAACAAAATCTTAAAGAGGAAATAGGAAACAAAAGAGGGAAAAATAAAATGATGGAGGAAATATATAGTTATCATTCAAAACTGTTAATATGAAAAGAATGAACTCATCCATAAAACACTAAAAGAAAGCAGAATGAATTAGAAAGCAGAAATTACTAGGTGCTTTTTATAAGAACCATATATATTTCTTAGATATAGGTTTTGAAGTGCAATCTACTTTACTTCCTTTAACATGCTAGGTGGAGCAGTATATAGTGAACCAGCCCTGGAGTCAGGAGTAGCTGAGTTCAAATCCAGCCTCAGGCATTTAATAATTACCTAGCTGTGTGGCTTTGGGCAATCCACTTAACCACATTGCTTTGCAAAAACTAAAAAAAAAAGATATAGAAATAAGAAAAGTAGCTGAAACTCATGTGTACAGATTAAAAATAAGGGAATGGAATGAAATCTATTATGGTTCAGCTAAAATTAAAAAGGCAAGAGAAGTCATCATGATTCTGTTAATGCAAGAGTAGAAATAAAATTATTAAAAAGACAAAAACAAAGAAATGATACTTTGCAGAAAGGTTCTAATGATGATCAATTAATATAATTACTAAAAACCATTATAACAGTTATGCATAAGAGACATGAAGCTAAATTTTAAGGTAAAATTAATGTTTCATGAAATAAAATAAAAATAAAATTATAATAGTTGAGTGTGCTCAATTTTTGCCTTTCAGACCTAGCTCAACCTAACTATTAAAATAAGCAAAAAAAAAATGGATTTATAATTTTTAAAATAATTGGACTTCATAGGTGATTGGACAATATTAAGTTGAATAGAAAGGAAACACCTAAGGAAAGTATGGTACCTGAACAAAAAATTTGATCATGTAGTAAAATATCATAAAAATTCACAAAATACAAAAAACACTACTATTAAATACATCTTTTATTGACGTAAAGAAATAAAAATTATATTAAATAAAGGTTTATTGAAATAAAGAATAAAAATGGAAACTAAATAATATAATATTAATGAAAGGATTGGTCAAAATATGAATCAAAGAAATAAACAGTATGTTCATTAAATTTAATGGCAATGAGTTCATAATAAATTTGTGGTATGTAGACAAAGCAGTGGTTAGGGGAACTTCTATACTCTTAACAGTTTCATCTATAAAAGAGTAAAAGAGTAGAATGAAGTATTGGCCATCCATTTTATTCTCTATTTTTATTTTTTTTAATTTTATTTATTTAAGGCAATGAGTTTAAGAGTGACTTGCCCAAGGTTACACAGGTAGGCTGTTATTAAGTGTCTGAGGTTGGATTTGAACTCAGGTTCTCCTAACTGCTGACACCACCTAGCTGCCCCTTGGCCATCCCTATAAAAAAATTCCTGGGAAATTACAAAAACAAATAAATAAACAAAAATAATCATAAAAATTGAAGATCAAAGACAAATTAACAAAATTAAAATTAAATATCATTTGAAAATTAATTAAAACTAACCTTTAAAAAGCAATAAGTCATTAACTAACTTGAGCTAAAAAACAACAAATTCAAAGTATTGAAAGTAACAAATACAGTCACAAGAGAAAATAAAAGGTAATGCAAGAGTTTATGAGAAGTCATTTTTTCTTAGTACATATCAATAAAACTGATGAACTAAAAATGAAATAAAAGAATATCTCAAAAAACTATAAATTGCATAAATTATCATTTCTAAAATTATGTGTTTATATTTTTATTAGAAAAAGAAATTAACTATGAATTATACAAAGGAGAAAAAAGACTAGATAGATTTATAAATAAATTCTATCAGATATTTAGAAGACTATTAATCCTAAGACCTAATGATCTTAGACAAAATAGGATACAGTATTCAAATAAAGATAAATCTAGATACTAATTGTTCATGGACATGTCAGGCATTGTAATATAATTGACACACTACTCATATTAATTTATTAATACTAAAAAGTTATTATTGTTCTAGCTTGGAACAATTTTGGGAAGCAGTCTTACATCAGAGAAGATCTAGAAGATTTCTATGGTTATCAGTTTCTGCAAAGAAATTACTTTTTGCTTATTTCAGAGAAGGAAATGCAAGATTCCCACAGATATTTGCCAAAGAAGCAGAGAAATGACAATTTTGTCTAGAAACATAAGACCATAATCTATTCAAGATTAAAGTAGAAATTCTATTGTAGCTAGATCAGTTCTAGGAGAATTTCAGTTGTCTTCTGTTTTTTAACTGTTCTCCAGGAATTATATGAGAGTCCCCTTACTGTCACAGTACTGAGTACATTTATGGAACCCTTGCATTATTTTAGTCATTTCACTGTGGATATGGAAAAATGGATGTGGATTGAAAGATAGTCCAAAATTGGGGAAATAAAATAATTATGGAGATAAGGTAGACTGGTATTAGAGTATCTATAAATTTATTCATATTTATAGCTAGAACAAATATGTGATTTTATAATTTTGGATAAGGAAATTACTTCTACTAATGTTAATTATTATATGTTTTGGAACTGAAAGTTTTAGAGATGATATTTGTCATTTCTTCTTGAAACCTATGACATCAGGGACATTTAACTGAATTGGATTTAAGTGTGTGGGGGCTGCTGTGTTAAGTCACCAGTCTCACTTTCTCCTCCAGATTCATCTGAGTCCAATGACCAGATATGAATTAGGATCACCATAACCCTGAATTTGAGGTAACCAGTTAAGTGACTTGACCAAGGCCACACAGTCAGTAAGTATCTAAGACCACATTTGAATTCTGGTTCATCTGAATTTAAAGACCAACCCTTTACCAATTGCACCATCTAGATGGCATGTTAAGGGTTACAGAGAAGCTAAATAACTTTTCCTGGGTCATATAACCAATATATATTTCTTAAATATAGGTTTTTGAAGTGAAATCTACCTTACTTAAAGACTATATTCTTATTAACTATTCCATTTTTGTCCTTCAATATGACAGAATTGAGTTATAAACAGAAACTTTGTCTCTCCACAAAACATATTTTTGTGCCACTATTAGAGGCAAGAGGTGGCTACAGTATTTGTCTACTGAAAAGAGCAAAAAGTTAACTGCTTTACATGAGATTTAAGCCCACAAGTTTTTGTCTTAGATTTCTATATTCCAGTCTGATGAATTGGGAAAACTCTTTAGATTATAAAATAATATTTATAATAAGCACACAATTTGAAAATCAAAAAGGAGAATAATTTTAAACTGAAGATATTTATCAAGTAGCAAAAGGAAAATTTAATAAAATAGGTAGGTAGAAATGCCACAGTATTTAAACATAGAATCCAAACAAGGGAGAAATGGTCCTTTCCATGAATTTCCCCTCATTTTATGTCACTGATAACAAATTAAAATGTTCTTTAAATGAAAATATTCTGTAGCAGCTGCTGCCTACTTTGCAGGTCAAAAGTGATTTAGATGCCTGAAGATAGAAACTTAGAAACTTAAAAAAAAAAAAACCAAACCACCACCACCACAACAACAAAAAAGAAACTCTCTCTCCTAGATCTCTTCTATGCCTTCCTTTCCCCCGACTAAAAAAATGCAAAAAGCATAAAACATCATAATCATCATCATTTTGATCATTTTATTAATCTGGTAGGAAAATTGCATGAAAAACTAATATTTGACTTAAATAAATTGAGGAAAATAGTAATGAGCATGCATATAACAGAAGATATAAATATTTTGAATTTTTTTCATCTTCCAAAAAAAATGAGACCTGATATTTACATAAAACTTTTAAGTCTTTTAAAGCATTTACACATATTAGCACACTTGATTCTGAAAATATATTTTTCAGATAGGTGCTATTATTATCAACACTTTAGAAATAAGGAATATCAGTCTCAGAAAGATTGAATGTCTTTCCCAGAACTAGCAAAAGTCTTGGGCAGAAGCAGAATGTAGATATGCCTGGCTAGAAATTCAACACTTTTTTTAACCAGGACATGACTACCATTAGAACAAAAAAAAAAAGCTGTCAGCATAATATGATGGATAGAGTGCAATATTTGAAATGAGGAAGATATGAGAGCTGAATGAAGATACCTGATAGCTTTGTGATCTCAGGCAAATCACATAATATCTCTGAGTCCTGAGTTGTTTATCTATAAAATGGGGATATGATATTTTTGTATATACCTTAATAGAGTTTTAATGAGAGTCAAATTAGAAAATATATAAATTATACTCTGTGACTTAAATTGAACCACATAGATATTCAAATGTCAGTTCATGCTATTCATAATTGATATACTGCAATCAGAAAATGAAAAATAAATTTCCAAAACAAAGAAACTGTTAATTTTTTCACTTTCTTCTATCCTAGTAAGTAGCTAAGGATGTCTGTAATAAAAGATAATAGTTTTACATTCAAAAGTATATTTGTGTGTGTGAGATATAAAGGAAGAAAGAGAATATGTGTCCTTCAAAGTTATTTGAGTTCATTGCCAAAATGAAAGACTAAAAGTAATTTTCAGAATTAAAAAGCTCTTACCATCTTAATATATAGATTCAACATTATTTTCTACTAGCCAATGAGAAAATCCAATTTTGTAAATGAAATATTGACTATTAAGAAAATATCTAATAATACCCAGAAAGATGACTGGATTTCATTAACTAAAATAATCATAAAGAAACATAATAATACAGAATTTTATAATAATTATGATATGAATAATAATAATACAGAATATTTTCTTATAGAATTGAAGGAATAGCAGTCACATATATTCAGTTTAAAAATTATCTTTATGAGGACATCAAGAAAAGAATTTGTACGTATATTGGTTTGGAAAACTATTTGAAGTGATTAGGCGATTAACCTGCTTGCAAGTATATATGACCAATATCTATATTTTAAGAGAAAAATTTTATTTTATTCTAAATATTGTAAAGATGAGGGAAACCAGAACCAAGATAGCTGAGAGAAGGTAAGGACTCTCCAGAGTCCTCTTTCAAACTTAAAGATGTTTAAATAATACCCTAGAAAAAATTTTGTAGTGGCAGAACCCACCAATAATGGGGCAAATTAACTTTTTAGAACAAGAAAATTTAAAAGTTTGGTAGGAAAATTCTGTTGTATGAATGGGATGAAAGTGGAGTGCAGTACAGTGCAGGACACACCAGTGCAGACCAGGCCCTAGCAAACTAGACAGAACCCTTGGGAGTGACTGAATTAGCAGTAACAGTGATGAAATCTGGAGTTCTAAGGCCAAAATCAGAAAGAGGTTAGAAAAAAGATTGAAAAAGGCTTTTTTAATACAATGAGGCCAGGTCTCTGTTTCTTTGCCCATTCGTAAATGTGGGTTGAAGCACTGGGTGGAAATCTTCAGACTGGGAGAAGCAGCAGCACCACAGAGCTTGGGCCACATGGGGACTCAGACTCTCATTACAATTGCTAAACTGAATGCTTGGGATCACCAAGGACGTCCCAGGAGAGTAGTAAACATACCTCTCCTTAGACTGTATCAGACTGGAAGTACTGAAAACTTATAGGTTTGTAGAAGAATCTCAGATCATAGTTGCACAAACCTCCTGATACTTGGGAGAGTATGCCTCCTGCCCTGGAAGCAGAGTTCCACTTCAGTA
Source organism: Macrotis lagotis (assembly GCF_037893015.1). NCBI lineage: Eukaryota > Metazoa > Chordata > Mammalia > Peramelemorphia > Peramelidae > Macrotis > Macrotis lagotis. The sequence continues at coordinate 714,352,460 of NC_133658.1, forward strand.
AATGACTAAAAAGTCAAAAATAGATGATAAAAATGAACAAACAAAAGAAAAAAAATCTGATTATAGAAAGTTACTATGGTGACAATGACACTCAGAAGAACACAGCAAAAAGAGAACTCCTATATCCAAACCCTCCAAAAAATGTGGGTTCAGGTCATAAAAGAGTTCGATTTTTTGATTAAACTCAAGGAAGAGACATAGAGGAAAAATTGCAAAGAGAAATGAGTTGGACTTTTAAAAAATCTTGGGGAAAAAAGAATCAACATCTTGGTAAAGACACAAAAAATACTGAATGAAATACTTTTAAAAAAGAAGAGACCAAATGACAAAAGAGGAAAAAAAATGCAATAACGAGAAGAATGTCTTGAAAAAGAGAATTGGTCAAAGGAAAAAGATATGCAAAAACTCATCAAAGAGGACTCTGTAAAGATAGGATTGGTTGGGGTTGAAGGCAAGATGAAAGCAGTATTTCCCAAAAACTCTCTTCCAGAATACTCCAAACAGCTTGAATTTATGACTCAAACTAAATTAAAGAGTCAGTGAAACAATCTTCCATCCCAAGGTAACTTTGAAGTTCTTTGGGAAGGTTGTATTCGTCCAGCTCAAAAGGTGTGGCAGATCAGTCAGGGTCATGCTGTACCAAAGCAAACAGCTCCAGACCTCCAGGAACAGCCTGAGAGTGCCTGGGTCTCTGAGGACATCTGGGCTCACAGCATGGAAGCAGGTTCCAGACCTCCCAGCTCAGGGATCACCAAGCACGACTTGGAACATCAGCAGGAAAACTGCCAGTGTGAGCATGAAGCACAGGCCAGTGCAACCCTAGTCCTGGGAATTGGAAAAAGACCCACAGAGTCACTCAGCAGGAAGCCACCTGGCAGCTGCTCTCAGAGCTCTCATCCTATGGCAGGTAAAGGAATGGGAGAATACTGTCAAGGTCTCTCCACTATTCCTAGGACAGATCTCTTGTGCTTTGTCCATATTCACCATCTGGGGTCCCCTATTGCCATAGAAGAAGGGACCCTCCTCAAAGCTCTAGGGCAGAGGGGAGTGCTTGTGGACATCCACAGACCAGAGTACAGACAAGGAGAGCAGTCAGAGCCTCTCGTAAGGCATTGAAGGAACTAAGATTTTTAAATTTAAAAGCTTAGGAAGCATCTCAAAATAAGAGCAAAGGCTGGGGAATTAAGTAAACAAACAAAGAAAAAAGAATCTGACCATACATACTTATTGTGGTCCCATGAAGGATCAAAACACTCACTCAGAAGATGGCAATGTCCAAGTTTCTGTAGCCAAAACCTCCAAGAAAAATAAAAATTAGTCTCAGGCTATGGAAGAGCTCAAAAAAGATTTTGAAAATCAATTAAGGGACATAGAGGAAGAACTGGGAAGAGAAATGAGAAAGATGCAGGAAAAATTTGAAAACCAAATCAGCAGTTTGGCAAAGGAGATCCAAAAAAGTACCAAAGCAAACATCATGTCAAAAATGAGTTTAGGTCAAATGGGAAAAAGCAGCCCAAAAAGTTAATGAGGAAAAGAATGCTTTAAAATGCACAACTGACCAGATGTAAAAGAAGATAAGAATGTTCTCTGAAGAAAATAACTCCTTCAAATGTAATGGAATTAAGGGAAACTGATGACTTTATTTGGAATCAAGAAACAACAAAACAAAAACAAAAGAATGAAAAACTAAGAGAAAATGGGAAATATCTCATTGGACAAACAACTGACCTGGAAAAAAGATCCTAATAGAGACTATTGAAAATTATTGGGCTACCCAAAGTCATGATCATGAAAAGAGTCTTGACTTCATTTTTAAAGAATTTCTACAGGAAAATTGCCAAGCAGAGGGCAAAATAGGAATTAAGAGAATCTACTGATCTCCTCCTGAAAGAGATCATAACAAAATAACTTCCAAGAATCTTGCAACCAGGTTCTAGAACTCCCAAGTCAAAGAGAAAAATATTACAAACAGTCAGAAAGAAACAGTTCAAATATCATGACACTACAATCAGGATTACACAGGATTTAGCAGTGATTACACTAATGGCTCATAGAACTTGGAATATGATATTCTGGAAGGCAAAGGAGCTTGGATTACACCAAGACTCAGTTAAACTGAACATCCTCTTTCAGGGGAACGATGGACATTCAATGAATTAAAATTTCAAACTTTCCTGTTAAAATGAAAAGAAATGAACAGAGAGTTTGATCTTCAATTACAGTACTCAGGTGAAGCATAGAGAGGGTTGATGTGTAGGGAAAATCATAAGGGATTTGCTGATGGTGAACTGCTTCTATTCCTGCATGAGAATATGATACTGATAACACATATGAAATATTAATAGAGTAGCTAGGAGGAGCAGTAAGGCCTCAGAGAGACTGAATATGAAGTTATAATATATCATAAAGATAGTGCCAATGGGTAAAAAAGGAATGTACTTGGAAAAAGGGAAAGGAGAGGTAGAGTGTGTTAGGTTATTTCACATAAAAGGGTCAATAAAAAGTTTTTGCAATGTAATGAAGGAGGAAAGTTGAGGGGGTATGAGTGAGTCTTCACTCTCATTGAAAATGGTTCAGAGGGGAAATAAAATACAACTCAGTAAGGTATAGAAATCTATCTTCACCTAGAGGAAAAAGTAGAGGAAGAGTTTGGAAGAAAGGGGACAGGGAGAGGGGAGGAGTAGTGCATGTGAAAGAGGAGAGGGAAGATTGCAGGAGAGGATAATCAGATACAACACCACTTCTTTGTTTTTTGCAGGATATTGGGGTTGGGTAGCCTCCCTGGGACTATGTGGGCAGGTGGTTGTTGAATATTTGGGGCAGTATTTGGGCTTGAGTTTACTTGGCCCAGGGCCACTGTACAACTCAGCTGTCCCATAAAACACTTTTGAGGAAGGGTAAAGTGAAAGGAGAGAAAGAGAACAGAATAAATGAGAGTGGGGAGGAATGGATGGAGGGAAATACAGTTAACAAAAGCAACTGTGGGGAAAAATGGAAGCAACTTTTCTGATAGACTTATGATAAAGAATGCAATCCATCCCAGAGACAGAGATCACGATATCTGAATATAGAGAGAAGTACACTTTTTTCTTTCTTCCTCACTTTTTTTTTTTGAGGTTTTTCGATTTTTGTGAGGGTGGTGGGATTTTGTTTACTGCTGCAACAAGACTATTTAGAAATGTGTAAATAAATAAATAAAATATATAGATAAGAAAAAATAGGATTTGTCAAAACTACAAGGAGGTATAAAATCTAACTGATAAAAATAAGCCATTAAAAAGAGAATTGAACAAATGAAAGCAAATATCTTTATGTAAAATCAAGAAAAAAAATATGAAAAGAATGAAAAAACATCGAATACAATGTGAAATATCACATTGAAAATAGATACAGGAAAAGTAGTCTGAAAAAACTACTAGACTGCCTTAAATTCATGGGTTTTTTTTAATGTAAAGAGTTCTTTGAGGAATATAATATTTAAGAGGGCAATGGAACTAGCACTATATATCCCATAAAAGAGTATAATTCTTTAAAGTAAAATGGTCATAAAATGAAATAGAGGACACTCGAGCATTCTTTTTTTAATCTTTTAATTAATTAATTTGTTTTCATCCATATGCACATGTATATTTTTATGTTACAAAATTGTCTTCCACCCTCCCTTCCCACTTCCCTTCTCTCAGCAGCAAACATTCAGATTAGTATCTTTTTGGTATGGGAATTAGGATTAAGGGAAAGAGATACATAAGAGATAATGTTTATAAAATGTTCATCAGATTCTGAAGGGTTGTTTCTTGTGTTTTGTTTTGTTTGTTTTTTTTCCCTCTGGATGGAGATAGTATTGTCCATAACCAACCATCTTGTTGATGTGTGCATTATTCTCTTCATTCTACTCCCTTCTCCCAGCATCAGATCCTGTAACTCATTCCATACTTTTCTAAAGTCTGACTGTTTATTGTTTCTTATAGAACAATAGTATTCCATAGTATTCATGTACCATAACTTGTTAGCCATTCCCCAATTGATGGGCATTCCCTCGGTTTCCAATTCTTAGCCACTATAAAAAGAGCTGCTATGAATATCTTGGAACATGTAGGACTTTTCCCTTTTTTATAATTTCTTCTGGATATGGAACTCGAATTGGAATTGCTGGGTCAAAGGGCATGAACAGTTGTTTTTTTTTTTTTTTCTTTTGGGCATATTTCCAAATTGCTCTCCAGAAAGTTTGGATCCATTTACAACTCCACCAGCAATGCATCAATGTCCCAATCCTCCCACAACCGCTTCAACATTGATCATTTTCCCTTTTTCTCATCTTGACCAATATGATAGGTATGAGATGATACTTCATTGTTGTTTTAATTTGCATTTCTCTAATCAATAATGATTTAGAGCATTTTATTTCATTTGATTATATATAATATATATAATATATAGCTTTAATTTCTTAATTTGAAAACTGTCTATTCATATCATTTCACCAAATTTTATCAACTGGAGAATGACTTATGACCATATAAATTTGATGCAATTCTCTATTTAGAAAGGAGATGTTGATCAGAACTCCTAGTTGTAAAGATTGTTTCCCAGCTTTCTTCTTTCCTTCTAATTTTGGCAGCATTGATTTTTTTTAGTGCAAAAACCTTTTAATTTATTATAGTCAAAATTCATTTTGCAGTTTATAATATGCTCAAATACTTGTTTGGTCATAAATTTATGGTGTTTTATGTCTAAATCTTGTACCCATTTTTACATATTTTGATATAGGGTGTGAGATGTGCATCTATACCTAATTTTTGCCATACTATTTTCCAGTTTTCCCAACAACTTTTGTCAGATAGTGAGTTCTTATACAAGAACCTTATGTCTTTAGTTTCTCAAATTGTATATTGCTGTAGTCATTTACTGTGACTTCTTTTGAAACTTTCCCTAATCCACTGATCCATTACTCTATTTCTTAACTGGTACAAGGCAATTTTGATGACTGCTACGTTATGGTTTAGTTTTAGATCTGGTAGAGCTAGGTCACCTTCTTTACTTTTTTTTTCATCAGGCCCCTTGCTATTCTTGTCCCTTTCTTGCTCCAGATGAATTTTGTTACTATTTTTTCCAGTTCAGTTAAGTAGTTATTTGGTAGTTTGATTGGTATTTAATTTCGGTAGAATTGTCATTTTAATTACATTAGCTCAACCTAAGAAAGAGAATTTGACATTTTCCCAAATATTTAAATCAGATTTTGCTTGGGTGAGAAGTGCTTTATAAATATGTTTATACAGTTTCTGAATTTGTCTTGGGAGGTAGATTGCCAAATATTCAATGTTCTCTATAGTTATTTTAAATGGAATTTTGCTTTTTATCTTTTGCTCTTGGCCTTTTTTTTCATATATAGAAATGTTGGTGATTTATGTGGGTTTATTTTATAACCTGATATTTTGCTGAATTTGTTAATTGTTTCAAACGTTTAGTTGATTTTCTTGGGTTCTGTAAGTAAACACCATCGCATTATCTGCAAAGAATGAAAGTTTTGCTTACATGTTGCCAATTCTTATTCCTTTAATTTCTTTTTCTTTTCTTATTCCTAGAGCTAGAATTTCTAATATTATATTGAATAGTAATGGTGATAATGGACTTCTTTGTTTCACCCCCATTTTTATTGAAAATTCTCTGAGTATATTTCTATTATATATAATACTTATTGATGGTTATAGATAGATACTATTCATTGTTGTAAGAAAAACTCCATTTATTCCTAAACTTTCTAGCGTTTTTAATAGGAATGGATGTTGTATTTTATTAAAGGCTTTTTTGGCATCTATTGAGATAATCATATGATTTCTGTTGGTTTTGTAATAAACATGTTTAATTATGTTGTGTTTTCCTAATGTTGAACCAGCCCTGCTTACCTGGTATAAATCCTACCTGATTATGCTGTATTTTCCTTGTAATAACTTGCTGTTATCTCATTGCTAAAATTTCATTTGAGATTTTATTTAAGCATCAATGTTCATTAGGGAGATTGGTGTAGATTTTTCTTTGTCCATTCAAGCATTCTTGATGAAAAACCAGAACTGAATAGGAACTTTGGCTTTCCAAAAGAAGATTCAAGAGATGAATAAAAAGGGAAACAGGAAAGGAAAATCATAAGAAATTTGATAAGGTTAAACTGTTTATATTCCTATATGAGAAGGTAATATTTGTAACTCATAAGAACTTACTAATTATTAGAGCAATTAGAGGGATTATATATAGACAGGGTACACAGGTATGAACTGAAAATGATGTGATAACTTCAAAAATGTAATTAACAGGCTAGAAAGAAAAAATGCACTGTGAGGAAAGGAAAGGGGAATAAGCAAGAGTTAAATTATAAAACAATAAAGAGCTACCAGGGAGATTTTACAATTGTGGGGGGGGGAGATGTAGGAGTTGGCAGGAAAAGCTTGAACCTTTCTTTGAAACTGACTCAAAGAAATACAAATATACAGACTCAAATAGGTATAGAATTCTTAACTATTTCACAGGGAGCCAAGATGATGGTACAAAACTAAGAAGTTCCTAGAAGTTTTCCCAAAACAAATATAAATGAAGCCTTGACATAGACCCCAAAGATACAGATTCCAAAAAAAAAAATAGAGTGAAACAAGTTCTCAACTCAATAGAGGAGGGAGCTACTAGGTGACTCAGTGGTTAGAGTACTGGACTTGGATTTAAGAGGACCTGAGTTAAAATCTAGTCTCAGAAATTGATAATTATTTACTGTGTAACCTTAGGGAAGTCACCCCTTTGCATTGCAAAAACTAAAAAAAAGTTATTATAGTGGAAATTCAGGAAACATCTGTCTCACTTGGGTAAAGGGGAGCTTAACTCAGCATAGGTGGGAGACCTAGAAAACCAGTGGGAGGCTTTTAGTTTCATCACAGTTCAGATGAAGACTCAGCAACCCTTCATCAGAGCAGGTCTTCAGTGAGGGTTCCAGTCTCAGAAGGGAAGACAAAGTTTAAATATTAGGGATGCTAGTGCAACAGCCAGAACTAGGTTGGGTTACTCTAATGCAGGGGAAAAAATGATGCAGAGGCAATGTTATAGTCAAGCAGTAAGTCAGGCTATCCTCATGCAGGAAACAAACTATGTCATAGGCAACACCTTGGACCAAATGTAACCCAGGGACCAGATTCTGACTCACACACAAAAATCTTGGATCTATACTCCCTACAAATCAGGAGCAGAACTCAACCATAAGATGAACAATAAAATCACACTCATAAAAAGCTCTAAAGATAGATGGCTACTATTCTGGTAAAAACAATATACATGCCATCTTAGAAGAGAAAAAACCCACAAAATGCCTATATGTGAAGCCTGAAAGGACTTTATGAATTGACTACAATGCAAAAACAACAACAACAACAATAAACTTTTGGAAGAGCTCAAAAAACAGATTTTTAAAACCAAAGAAGAGAAGAGAAGAAAAATGGAGGAAAAAATGAGAGCCATGGAGGGAGAATAATGAAAAGTGAACTGAAGAAATCAACTCCTTTAAATGTAAAATTGACCAAATGAAAAAGAAAACTAATCATCTAGAAAAGGAATGTAACTCAACAAAAAGTTAAATGATCAACAAGAAAAGAAATATAATTCATGGAAAAAGTAAAATTAACCAATAGGGAAATGAAAACAACTCAATTAAATATAAAATTAATCACCTGGAAAAGGAAACACAAAATCAAAATGAAGGAAATAAAAATTAGAACTGAACAAATATAAACTAATGACTCTAGGAGACCACACGATAGCATAAAACAAAACTAAAAGACAGGAAGAATTGAATATACAGTACATCTTAGGAAAAATCACCGACCTGGAAAATAGATGCAGGAGAAATGATTTATGGATTACTGAAGTACCTGAAAGTACCTGCAATATAAAAGGAAATCTGAAAAAAATATCTTTCAGGAAATTATCATGAAAAACTGTAATTAATATCTTATAACAAGTAGGAAAAAGTCTTTGAAAGAATCTACTAATTACCTCCAGAAAAAGATCTCAGAAAAGAAAAATCTCCAAAGAACATTGTAGCCCATATTCAGAATGTTCAACTAAAGAAGAACATAATACTGAAAGAATCAAAAAGAAGTAATTTAAATTCTGAGAAATCATAGTCAGCATTATGAAGTATTTATCAGCTTCAATAGCAAAGACTTTGAGGATCTGGAATATGATATTCCCAAGTGAAAAGGACCTTGAATTATAACTAACAAACACATACCCTGCAAAATCCAACATATTCTTTAAGGGGAAAAGATAAATTTTCAATAAAATAGGGAACTTTTGCATTAACCTGATTAAGAATACCAGATCCAAAGAAAAAAAAATAGTCTTCAAATATAAGACTCAAGGGCTGTGTAAAACAGTAAATGAAAAGGGGGAAAAATGTTAGTCAATAATAGAAAGTTATATGCATTCACACATGGAAAGACAATTAAAAATTGTGTTTCACAAAGAATAATTAAAATAAGCACATGTAGAGGGAAGTTATGGGTATAGATTGATCATGGAAATAACATACATTCCCAATCATTTTGCTTTAGTAGACATTTAATTCATCTGGCTGCATGACTGGAGTGTGTGGAGATAAATGGATCTTGAAGTGATTTTTCTTAACAATGTATTTTATTTTATGAAAGTTGGAATTCTTTAGAAGGTGTTTGGAAGGATGATGTAGTATAACTTGATTTCAATTTGATGATGCTGATGGCTTTTGTAAATTGTATTTCTAAGGTACAGTTGAGGGGAATATACTTGGGCAGAGGTTGTGGAGATGAGGTGACAATGAAGTTCTGATGCTTATCAACCAATCAGTCCTTGAGAATTGTACTTCCATCAGGATAGATAAAGGAGTACATCTTGAGAGATTGTGGGAACAAGATATATAAAAAGTACTTAACACATGAAAATAAGGATTATACTGGGAGAAGGCAAGGCACATTAATAGGCAGAAGAACTTATTAGAGCAAAAGAAGAAAAAAATGTGAGCACTTTGACCTAAAAAGGGAGTAACATATATTCCAAATTGAATGAGAAAGTTTATTCTACCCTACAAGGATATAGGTGTTGGGGAGGTAAAAGAACAGGATAGAAGGGTTTGATGAAAAGGAAAGTGAAAGCAAAAGTAAAGACAAAGTCAAAATAAAAGTTAAAATAAAGGTAAAAGGGGAAAGGAAGAAGGAAAGGGAAAGAGCTAATAGAAAGAAGGGCTGATTAAGAGGAAACAGAAGCAAAATCTTGGTGAAGAGGAATAAGGGGAAAGGGAAGAGGAAAATGTTAATCAAGGAAGATACCATGGAGATAAATAAAGATATATTAATCACAACTGAAAATGTGAATGTGTTGAATTCTCCCATAAAACAAAGAGCAGAAAGGATTAAAATCCAAAATCCAACAAAATGTTGTTTAAAAGAAACACATCTGAAGGAGAGATATACTTAAAGTGTAAAGGTATAAGGCTGCAGCAGAATATGGTATACTTCAGCTGAAGTAAAAAAAAACACAGGTAACACTCCTGATCTAAGACAAAGCAAAAAGCAAAAATAATTCTTATTAAAAGAGGTAAGGACGGAAACAAAATATTTTTAAAAGTACCGTAGGCAATGAAATTATATCAACATTAAACATATTTGCAGTAGGTACTACAGCATTAATATTATTATAAAAAGAAGTTAAATGATTTAAATGGAGACATAGGCACCAAAAGAATAGTAGTGGGGCAGCTCAACCTCCATCTCATAAACAAATCAATTCACAAAATGAAGAAGAAGGAAATTTAGAAGGTAAATAGATTTTTTAGAAAAGCTAAATATGATAGACCTCTGGAGAAAATTGAATGGTGATAGAAAGGAATACATATTTTCCTCTGACTTAAGTGATATGTGCACAAAATTCAATCAATTATTGGGACATAAAAACACATTCAAATGCAGAAAGGCAGAAATATTAAATGCATCCTTTTAGATAATGAGACAATAAAAATAAGTGTTATAAAGAACCATGGAAAGATAAAGTAATACAAACTAGAAACTAAATAACCTATTTTTTTAAAAATGAGTGTATCATAGAAATAGTCAAAAATTTCATACTAGACAATGACAATGATAAGTCATCATACCAAAACTTGTGAGATTAAGCCAAAGCACTTATTTGGGGAAACTTTATACTTCAGATTGCTTATGTGAATAAATTACAGAAAGGGGAGATCAATGAAAAAAATAGAAAAAAATCAAATTAAAAATCCTCAAATACCAAATTAGAAATTTTCAAAATCAAGAGAAATTAATAAAATTAATAACAAGAAAACCGCTGAACTAACAAAATAAAACTGAGTTGGTTTTAGAAATAAAATAATGAAATAGATACAGCTTGTTTAATCCAATGGAAAAAAAGCAAGAAGAAAACCAAATTGCCAAGGAAAGAAAAAGAAACTGAAGGAATTAGAAAGGGTTATGAGGAGACCAAAGTTTCCCTCTTTGTGGATAATATGATGATACACTTAGAGTACTCTAGAATATCAACTAAGACCTAGTTCAAATAATTAACAACTCTATCAAAGTAGCAGTGCAGAAAATAAAATCATACAAATCATCAGCATTTCTATATGTGACCAAAAGCCCAAGAACATTAGATAGAAAGAAAAAATCCACTTAAAGTAATTGTAGACAATAAAAATGCTTGAAAAATCTATATCCCGATATCAATTTAAAAACTATATGCACACAATAACAAAATACTTTTCACACAAATAAAGTCAGATCTAAACAACTGAAAAAATGTCAATTGCTCATGATTAAATTAAACCAAATTTCAAGAAATGATAATCCTACACAAATTAAAATACTTATTGAATTCCATATCGATCAAACTACCAAAAACTATTTTAGACCTAGAAAAAATACTAACAAAATATATGTGAAACCATAAAAGGCCAAGAAGTTCAAAGGAATTCATGAAAGAAAATGGGAATAAAGGCAGTCTAACTGTATCAGATCTAAAATTATATTATAAAGCAACAGTCATCAAAATTGTCTATTAATGCTTAAGAATTAGAGAAGTGGATGAATGGAATAGATTACCAAAAAAAGAAACAGTAATAAATGCCAATATTATTTTACTGTCTGATAAACTCAAGAATTCTAGCTTCTGGGATCTCAATTCACTCTGATTAAAATTGCTGGGAAAAGTGGAAAATAGCATGGTAAAAGATAGGCATAGACCAACATCTCATACCCTGTACCAAGATAAAATCCAAATGGGTAGAAGATGGTACACATACAGGATGGTATCGGAGACAAATTAAAAAGACAATGAAATAGTCTAATTGATTTATGGATAGGAGGGAATTTATGGCTAAACACAAAACCAAGGCAGACAAGATAAGAAGTAATACAGAAAGATGATAAACAATTTTCATAGCTAGGGTTTCTGATAAAGGACCCATTTCTAAAATACATTTAGAACTCGTTCAAATTTATAAGATTAATGTCATTTTCCATTTGATAAATGGCCAAAGAATATGAACAGGCAGTTTGCAGATGAAGAAATTAAAGCTATATAGAGTCATATGAAAGCAAAATACTTCAAATTTCTATTTATTAAAGAAAATCAATCTGAAATAATTCTGAGGTACCACCTCCCTCCTATCAGATTGGCTAAAATGACAAAAAAGGAAAATAATCAATGTCGGAGAAGATGTGCAAAAAATTGGACACTCATGAACTGTTAGTGAAGTTGTAAACTGGTCCAGTCATTCTGGAAAGCAATTTGGAACTATGACCAAAAGCCAATAAAACTGGGCATATCCTTTTATCCAGAATTATCAATAATAGGTTCATATCCAAAAAATCATAAAAAATGATAAGTCCCACGTGTTCAAAATATTTAGAGCAGCCCTTTGTGTTGTGGTAAAGAACTTGAAATTGAGTGACTGCCCATCAATTGAGGAATTACTGAACAAGTTATGGTATAGGAATGTTATGGAATACTATTGTTCTTGAATTGTTCATGAATGGTCAGACTTTAGAGAAGCATGGAAAGAATTTTATGAACTAATGCTAATCTCTTTCTTTTGTTATTTCTAAAGCTAACATTTTTAGTACAAAATTGAATAATAGTCATGATAATGGGCATCTTTGTTTCACCCTTGATCTTAATGGGAAGGCTTCATCTTAAGTCCATTATAATAGATAACACTGTCTGATGGTTTTAGATTGAAACCACTTATTTTTTTAAAAAAATTCCTTTTATTTAAGGCAACTTGCTTCACTCAGTTATCTTGGCTCTGACCTCTGAGTACAAACTGAAGTACAATTTTCTTATTTTATTAATTTTGTTTTTAGTTTTGCAGCATGGCTGTAATGTAAATATGTTTATTGTAATTTCACTTGTATAAGTGATATATAGTTGCCTCCTCAAAAGGTAAGCTTGGGACTTGAGGAGGATGATAGAATTTGAGATTAGATTTTTTTTAAAAAAGTTTTAAAATAAGTTAGTTATTAGTTTTTCAATAAAAGAAATAAAATTAATGACATAAAATCTCTTCCACTTTTTTAACAGTCACATTCCTAGAATATTTTGTTAATTTAAGAAATTAATCATAGTCCTTTGTATCTAAATTGGGGACACAGAGGAAAAGAAGTCACAGTAGCTCCTAGAGTTTATAACAAATTATATACTTGAGAAATTCAAAGTCCTATAACTGCTTAAGACTTTCAAAGGAGAACATTTCCATGAGAAAGGAAAACTGTGTCACTGAATTGGTAGGACCCATAGTGACTATGTCCATTCTTTCCCAACACATATTAAAGGCAAAAAACTAGATAATAAAATGATTTGATTTAAATTTTATTGTTAGGGACAGGTTTGGGATTAGAGCACACAGAAACCAAGAACATATCAATTGATAAGGGTAGGTTCTCTGTGTTTTGTAAGAGTAAATACTGAACTACAGACCATGTCAATACAGAATATCATGAGCCAATATTGAACTGTCCTTTGCATTAAATCCATATAATGTGACTTCTAATTAGGGATGCAGTTAAGGCCAGGTCTGCTTATGAAAAATGAAATGAAGTGAAACATTTAGTTGGGAATCTGTCAAGCAAAACAAACAACTCCACCTGACTTTCTCTCTGTCTCTCTCTGCTCCCAACCCAACATTAATTCCCATATTCATGTGTGTTTAAAATACTTGGTAAAAAAGTGAATATGTTATGCACATATATGTGCATGGGCTTTATATGCACACACACACACACACACACACACACATATATATATAATGCACATATGCATATATGTGAACATATAACTATATATATTACTATATATTTATAAATGAATATGTATATTATGCCTAACATTTCATCAAGAGTCTTTTTTACTTGCATTATCTAAAAATATCAATTTCATTTTACACATCACTTAGTCTAAAGTAGCTATTGAAAAACTAAATTTTCCCCAAAATAAGAAGATCCAAGTCATGTATCTCTGAAAACACAGAATCATTTCCTGATATTGTTTATTTATTTCACTCGGCTTATCAAATGAATAATCTATCATTTCTGATAATAAGACCCAATTTTAAATATTATTAAATCTCTAGGTTCATCTCAGTATACACTTGAAACGTAGTTTGAACTTTTTAATACACCTTCTGTTACACATAATATCCAGTAGATGGAAGCATTTCTTTAAAATTCATAAATGCTTCAGAAATGTATTTTTTCCCAGATATTAGAATTGGTAGAAAATTCAAAATGATACGTGTTATCTGCAATGTTACACATATAAAACTGCAATATATCTGCCTTTCTGAGAGAATTTTAAGATTGTAATATAATATGTTAACTCTTTTTCCTTCCTTCAAATCATCAGGAACAGGGATTTCACCTACAATTTCATTGATATTGGAAAGCTATGGATGATAAAACTCCTACAAATGTAAATTAGCATCTTTTTTGATACGTATAGTTCTGGAGACATTTTCTGAGATTGAACTATAATCACATAATTAATGTGTGTCAGATGTAGAACTTGGACCCATCTTCTTTATTTGTTCTTAAGAAACAGAAAACCAAATTAATTGATTCAAGAGTCAATATTTTGCTATGTTTCATACCAAATGATGTCTGACTTTTCACATTGGTGGTCACCTTTCTATTAACATTTTTCATAAAATAATTCACAACCTGAGGTAGAATCAAGATGGTAAAGTGCAGACAGGAATTCCCATGATTCCCAATCCCCCCATTCCCCTCAAAAAAATTCTCTTTAAATCATCACTCTAAAAAGTATAGAGTGGCAAAACTCACAAAAAAAGGCAGAATGAAACAATTTTCCAGCCCAATACTACTGTCAAGAAGAAAAAATTCTAATGTACCAGAATGAGAAAGAAGCTCAATCCAAGTCAGGCTATACCTGTTCAGACCACAACCCAAAAATCTAGGAGGAGGGTTGGGGGTGATTTGGCCTATGGCAGCAGAGGTGGTTTCCAGATCTCTCAGTCCATAGACATCAAAATGTGGAATGTCAACAAGAAAGATGTGAAACACCTGGATGCGAATCAAGCACAGTTCAGTAGACATTGTGATTATGTAGACCTGGCCCCATAAAAATCAGGTACAGGGCAAATGAGTGAATGATTTAGCAACAGCTCATTCTGGAAACTAAGTCCATAGAGAGTAATGGTGATGAACAACTGTCCAGAAGATCACAAATATCTCTTTGCCAGTACTGAAGCAGGACTCTAACCATGCTTAGAATTGGGTTGCAACCCTGCGTGGCAGTTCCAGGGCAAAGAGAAGCATTCACAAAACAGATTTGATGCTATAAGGGGCCTGAAATCTTTGTCAGAGTTATAGAGAAGAAAAGTGTCCTTGTGGTCACCCAGAGACCAGAGCACAGCAAAGAGAGTTGAAAATATTTCTCCTTAAAACAAAGCACCTTGAAGGAAGTGAAAACTTGTAAGTCACAAGAAGTGTCTCTTAAAAGAGCCTCACATGGGACAGCTAAGTGGTGCAGTGGATAGAGCACTGGCCCTGGAATCAGGAGTACTTGAGTTCAAATCTGGCCTCAGACACTTAATAATTACCTAGCTGTATGACTTCGGGCAAGCCACTTAACCCCATTGCCTTGCAAAAAATAAAATTAAAAGAATAAAAATAAAAGAGTCTCACAAAAGGCTTGAGACAATGGCCCCTCCAACCTAAAAGTTGGATTCTAAATTAAAATTCAAGATTCAAATAATATATTGGGAAAATAAGAAAACAACAGGAAAAATCTCTGACCATGGAAAATTACTGTAGTGGCAAGGAAGGTCAAACTAGACACCCAGAAAAGGATAGTGAAGTAAAAAGTCCAACATCCAAAGAAAAATATGATTTGATTTCAGACCATGGAAGAGCTCAAGAAGGATTCTGAAAATCAAGTAAGACAGGCAGAAGAAACGTTGGGAAGAGAAATGACAGTTATGTAAGAAAATAATTTAAAATGACATTTAAAATGACAGTATTAAAAATATTGAAGAAAATGGCACCTTAAAAAACAGAGTAGGTCAAGTGGGAGGGGGAGAGTGGGGATCTAAAGAAGAGATTGGCTCAAAGTGAAAATAACATATATATTCAATTGGGTATAGAAATCAATCTTACTCTATAGGGAAGTAGGAGAGGAAGAGAATAACATAAGTAAACCAGGGTAAAACTAGGGCAGATGGGTGGGGGAAAGGTTTAGTCAGAGACAAAGAACTTTTGAGGAGAAACAAGGCTAAAGGATAGAGAGAAAAATAGAAAAAAAACGGGGGGGGGAATAAGATGGAGGGAAATACAGTTAGCAATAAAATACCAACTGTGGAAAAAGTGGATCAAGTTTCCCTGATCAATGCCTCATTTTTTAAACATACAGAGAATGGAGTCAAATTTATAAAAAAAAATAAGAGCCATTCCCCCATTGATTAATTGATCAAAATAAGTAACTGACTTTCAGATGAAGCTATCCATAGCCATATGAAAAATGTTCTAACTCACTATTGATTGGAGAAATGCAAATTAAAACAATTCTGAGGTACCACTTCATTGCCATTAGGTTGGCTAATAGGAGAAAAAAGGAATGACAAAGGTTGGAAGGGATGTAGAAAAAGAGACATTAATATTCTATTGGTGGAGTTGTGAACTGATTCAAACATGCTAAAGATTAATTTGGAATTATGTCCCAAAGATTATAAATCCATGCATATATTTCTTGACCTAGCAAACCACTATTAGTTCTGTATCACAGAAGAGATAAAAAGCATAAAAAGGATCTCTATGGACAAAAATATTTCTAGCAAAGAACTGATAGTTTCTAAATACAAGTTGAAGCATTTAAAAAAAATCATAGCTGGCAAGACTGTCTTCATTTTGGTTCTTTTGACAATCTTAGGATGTGCAATATGAGTATAAGTGAAGGTTACTTCTCTGATGAGAGACAATAGGAGTTCTGCCTTTTTCCAATGATCTCTCAGTTCTCACTTTTCTCTATCTTAGGCCTTCTTCCCACCCTCTCCCATCTCAAACTTATTTTTGTGTACACACTGTATAACATTTAATTTATAATGAACAAATCAATTCTCTTTCGAAACAACTGATCTATTTTGTTTCCTGACATAAATGGAATAGTGAGAAAGAAACTGGATTGCCTTTTCATTGATCTCATTCATTGCTCAGTGCTCAAACAATATAACATTTGGAAGAAGAAAAAATTAACTAGTTTGGTGGAAATTAAAAAGTTGTATAGATGTGCTTTCAAATTTATTCTGATTATGAACCTGATACTGGAAATTGAACTCATTTAAATTTTATTGACTCTTCCAAATATCAGAAGATTTGTGACTTTCTTCCTTGAATTTATGGGCCTAATTAATAAAAGTATATTCTGCCATAAATTGAAGCATTGTGGTTGAGGTACCTGCAATCAAACTTACCTCATACCCACTGGTACATTTCATATTGAGATCATAATGTGAACCTGCACTTCAATAGTGAAAAGATCAGTTAGTCTATGATTGAGAGCCTCAATGCTGCTAATAGCCTTTAACTGGCCATTACTTTTACATGCTTAACCAGCTCATATTTCACTGAAGCCACTTTTGTCCATTCTACCATTATGTTTTTAAAGGGAAAATTGTTATTATATTTTAAATGTTTCATATAAAACCATAGGTCAAAAGTTAAGATCTCCATTTTATTTAAGGGATATATACTGATTGACCAAAATTTGAATTACGGTTGTAGAGACCACTAGTGTTCCACTTAAAGTTATTCTTTATTTGCATTTTTGCTTGCATTATATTTTTTTTTTTGCAAGGCAAATGAAGTTAGGTGGCTTGCCCAAGGTCACACAGCTAGGTAATTATTATGTATCTGAGGCCCGATTTGAACTCAGGTACTCCTGACTCCAGGCCCAGTGCTCTATCCACTGCACCACCTAGTCACCCCTGCATTATATTTCTTGATCAGCCATATCTTTTATACTAATGTGGGGAACTAACAGACCTCTAATATACAAATAAACTCATATAGCCAATTTATTTGTCAGGCGAAGTTTTCTCTTGCTCATATTTTCAGTATGACTCTACCACTTGTCTACTGACCAAGGAGTGGAAATATTATGGAATGAAATGAACCATTTCATTCTCGACATTCTAACTATATGTGAAATCAGAAAACGAAAGGAAATCACAAATTATAACATGGAATGATTCACAGATTCCCTGGGAGGAGTAAATAAGGTATGTGTTATTATCATGTGTCCAAAAAAAATAATAAGAACCCTATTTTCAAGGGATTTTAGGTTGATGATCATAAAAGTATTTGTAAATATAAAATCACCACGGGGGAATTCCGGCAAAGATGGTGGAGAGAAGACAGGCACAGTTCTAAAGTCTCCTGATCTCTTCACTATCTATCACATGAAACAAAGCTCTTAAAAGAAATCTGACCCACAAAACCCAGAAAGAAAAGCCAGGAGAAAGAACATCTACTTCAGGATTTGTCTCCGGCAGCAGCTTTGGCCGAATTTGGACAGGTGAGTCTGGGCTCAGAGGGAGGATCTGCCCCAGATCAGCCAGATCAACAGCTGAATTGGAACTGGGAGTCTGAGGGCCTGAGAACCGGACCTGCTGGATCAGAGGGGAGCCTGGACCAAAGGGGCATGAGTCTGTGGGGGAGCGGAGGCACTGGTGTTGGAGCTGTCCCCCAGGGAGATCCCAGACAGGGCTGGGGGGAGAGTTCTGGAGCAGGAGAGCTGCAGACACCATCCCTGGGCTCCTCTGGTCTGAGGAACACTGTCCCATTACATCTCAGACTTCTTCCCTAACAAACAAATGCAAACTACTTCTGCCTCAGGCCCAGGTGTGTGAGCAGAAGACCCAGCCCAGCTGAGGAATGACCTCAGGCCAGGGTAAAGCCCACCATTGATTGAAGGCAAAAGAATTCAATAGCTCCAACTCCTCCCTTCAAGGAAAGAGAGAAGGCCTCAACCAAGGTCACAGACACTCCAGAGAAAGCAACCAGCACCTCCTACTGGCCAACCAGAGGAACTTCACTCAGTGAGTAAAGCCTTTAGCGAAGCCAAGCCCCTGTGAACCAGCCCGTCCCCAACTCAGGTCTTAGCAAAATGAAGAAGGGTCAGAGGAAAGGTGGATCCATAGAAAAATTCTTGGAAGGGAATGACCCTAACTCAGAGAGACCCAGAACCTCTGAGGAGAATATGACCTGGTCTTCAACATAGAAAGACTTCCTTGAAGAAATAAGGAAGGAGTTTAAAAATCAACTGGGAAATTTGGGGGAGGCAATCAATACCTTGCAACAAGAAAATAAAACCGTAGAAAGTACAATTGGACAAAGACAAAATGAGAATAAATCTCTCAGATCTTCAAATGGGCAAATGCAAAAAGAAATTGATTTTCTCAAAACTTCAATTGGTCAAATGAAAATATCTTTCAAAAGTAGAATTGACCAATTGGAAAAGGAGTTGCAAAAGGTTAATGAAGAAAACTCCTCCCCCCCCCAAAAAAGAATGGAGTCTACAGAAACTAATGACTCCATGATACAGCAAGAGTCAGTTAAACAAAATCAAAAAACAGAAAAAATAGAAACAAATGTAAAATACCTTATCAACAAAACCACTGACCTCAAGAATAGATCGAGGAGGGGTAACCTGAAAATTATAGGACTTCCAGAAAACATTGAAAAAAAAAGGCTAGACTTAATATTACAGGATTTAGTGATGGAAAACTGCCCTGATATCATGGAATCAGAGGGCAAAGTAGTTATTGAAAGAGTACATCTGTCCCCACCAGAAAAAGATCCTAAAATGAAAACACCAAGGAATGTTGTGGTCAAACTCCAGAACTATCAGATAAAAGACAAAATCCTGCAAGCAGCCAGAAAGAAAAAATTTAAATATCAAGGAGCCACAGTAAGGATCACGCAGGACCTGGCTGCATGAACATTAAGGGTTTGAAGGGCTTGGAATGAGATATTTCGAAGAGCAAGGGAGCTTGGAATGCAGACAAGAATCTACTGTCCCACAAAGCTGAGCCTACTCTTCCCGGGAAAAAGATGGACATTTAACGAAATGGACTAATTACAAAAATTTCTGATGAAAAGACCAGAGCTAAACAGAAAATCTGGACATCAAACAGGATGTTCAAGAGACACATGAAAAGGTTAAAAAAAATGGTGGTGGTAAAAGGAAAAAAAATGCAATCCAGTAAGTTGAAACTGGCTATATCCTAGCATGGGGGGGGGGGGGAGAACATTCTCAAAAATCTTGAGAATAGTAACTCTAACAGAGAGAACATACCTAGCCAGAAATGATGGACATTCATGACCTATCCATGAGACCGCTATCTAAAGAGAAGTAAATGGCTTTAACCCCACTTGGGAGAAAGATGCTAATAACTCTCAGGAATTTTGACTCTATTTTATAGAATATACTGAATTAGAAGGGACAGACACTCAGAATTTTCTATGACTTAGATAGAATGATCTAAAAAACACTACCTCCTTAAAAAGGGGGACAGGAAAGAGACTGGAGGAGGGAGGGGAATGAATGGGGTAAATCTCATTACACTAAGAGGTAAAAAGAACCTATGGTAATAGAGGGGGAAGAAGGGGGCAGAGGAGAAACACCTGAAACTTCTTCTCATCTGACTTGCCTTATAGTCAACCTACACATATTCAGTTAACGTATAAAACATCTAACCTTTCAAGTATTAAAGGGGGGAAAATAGGAGGAGGGGACAGAGAAAGGGAAGGGGAGTGGGGGAAAAAAGGGGAAATAACAAAACAAAGGGAAGGGAAAAGGGAAAAAGGGAAAGGGAAAAGGGGAAAGAAAGGGGGGGTGGGATATAGGAGGGCAAATACACTGAAGAGGGTGGTATTCAGAAACAAAATACTGGGGAATATGGATAAGGGGGGGGAGAAAGGGGGAAAATACAAACAGAGGGAAGATAGCATGGAGGGCAATAAAGAATTAGTAATCAAAACCTTGAATGTGAATAGGATGAACTCTCCCTTAAAACTTAAATGAATAGCAGATTGGATGAAAAAACAGAATCCTACAATATGCTGCTTACAAGAAACTCATTCGAAGCAGTGAGATACATATAGAGTAAAGGTAAAAGGTTGGAGCAAAATATATTTTGCTGCAGCTGAAGTAAAAAAAGCAGGGGTAGCAATCCTTATCTCAGACAAAGCAGCAGCAAAAATAGATAGCGTTAAAAGAGATAAGGAAGGAAACTTTATCCTCCTAAAAGGTACCGTAGACAATAGTCATTTCAATATTGAATATATATGCACCCAGTGGGACAGTACCCAAATTCTTAGAGGAGAAGCTAAAAGAACTACAGGAAGACATAGACAGCAAAACTCTACTAGTGGGAGAACTCAACTTCCTGTTATCAGATCTAGATAAATCAAAACACAAAATAAACAAAAAAGAAGTTAAGGAGGTAAATAGATTGTTAGAAAAATTAAATATGGTAGACTTATGGAGGAAACTGAATGGGGATAGAAAGGAATATACCTTTTCTGTGCAGTACAGGGAACTTATACAAAAATTGACCATGTACTAGGACATAAAAACCTAATGATCAACTGCAGAAAGGCAGAAATAGTGAATACATCTTTCTCAGATCACAATGCAATAAAAGTCATATGCAATACTGGGCCAAGGAGATATAGACCCAGAGCAAATTGGAAACTGAATAACCTCATTTTAAAAAATGAGTGGACCAAAAAACAAATTATAGAAAGAATTAACGATTTCATCCTAGATAATGATAATAATGAAACAACAAACCAAAACCTATGGGATTCATTCAAAGCAACATTCAGGGGATATATAATAGCTCTAAATGCTTACATGAATAAATTGGATAAAGATAAAATCAATGAACTAAACATGCAACTAAAAAAATCAGAGAAAGAACAAATCAAAAATCCCCAATTAAATACTAAATTAGAAATTCTAAAAATTAAAGGAGAAATTAATAAAAGCAAAAGCAAAAAAACTATTGAATTAATAAATAAAACCAAAAGTTGGTATTATGAAAAAACCAATAAAATTGATAAACCTCTGGTCAATTTGATTTAAAAAAAGAAAGAAGAAAACCAAATTGCTAGTATCGTAAATGAAAAAGGTGAACTCACCAACAATGAGGAGGAAATTAAGGTAATAATTAGAAATCATTTTGCCCAACTGTATGCCAATAAATTTGATAATCTAAGTGAAATGGATGAATATTTACAAAAATATAAGTTGCCCTGGTTAAATGAAGAAGAGATTAAATACCTAAACAACCCTATCTCAGAAAAAAGAAATTCAACAAGCCATTGACGAACTCCCTAAAATAAATTTCCAGGGCCTGATGGATTCACAAGTGAATTCTACCAAATATTTAAGGAACAATTGGATCCAATCCTATATAAACTCTTTGGAAAAATAGGGAAACTTGGAACTGTGCCTAACTCTTTCTATGAAACCAATATGGTGCTGTTACCTAAACCAGGAAGAGTTAAAACAGAGAAAGAAAATTATAGAACTATTTCCCTGATGAATACAGATGCAAAAATCCTAAATAAAATCTTAGCAAAATGATTACAGCAAGTTATCAGTAGGATAATACACTATGTTCAAGTAGGATTTATTCCAGGAATGCAGGGTTGGTTCAATATTAGGAAAAGTGTTAGTATACTCATTTATATCAACAACAAACCCATAAGAAATCATATGATCATATCAATAGATGCTGAAAAAGCTTTTGACAAAATACAGCATCCATTCCTATTAAATACACTGGAGAGTGTAGGAATAAATGGACTGTTCCTTAAAATAATTAGCAGTATCTATCTGAAACCATCAACAAGCATTATACTCAATGGGGAGAGGCTAGAGGGATTCCAAATAAGATCAGGGGTGAAACAAGGGTGTCCATTATCACCACTATTATTCAGTATTTTATTAGAAATGTTAGCATCAGCAAGTAGAGAAGAAAAAGAAATTGAAGGAATTAGAATTGGGAAGGAAGAGACAAAACTCTCACTCTTTGCAGATGACATGATGGTCTACCTAGAGAATCCCAAGAAATTATCCAAAAAACTACTGGAAACAATTAGCAATTTTAGCAAAGTTGCAGGTTATAAAATAAACCCTCATAAATCCTCAACTTTTCTTTGTATGTCTAGCAAGATACAGCAGGAAGAGCTAGAAATAGAAATCCCATTCAAATTAGCCTCAGACAATATAAAATACTTGGGAGTCTATTTGCCAAGACAGACTCAGAATCTTTTTGAAAACAATTATAAAACACTTCTCACACAAATTAAATTGGATTTAAATAACTGGGCAAATATCAACTGCTCATGGATATGTAGAGATAATATAATAAAAATGACAATTCTTCCAAAACTAAACTACCTGTTTATTGCCCTACCAATCAAAATTCCAAAAATTTACTTTAATGAGTTAGAAAAAATTGTAAGTAAATTCATATGGAGAAATAAAAAGTCAAGAATTGCCAGGAGCTTTATGAAAAAAAAAGTGTAAAAGAAGGGGGATTAGCCCTACCTGATCTAAAATTATATTACAAAGCATCCGTCATCAAAACTGTTTGGTATTGCCTAAGAAATAGAGTGATGGACCAGTACAATAGAGTAGGTGTAAAAGCAGGAGATGATTATAGTAATCTGCTGTTTGATAAACCCAAAGAATCCAGCCATTGGGATAAAAACTCCCTCTTTGATAAAAACTTCTGGGATAATTGGAAGTTAGTATGGAAGAAACTTAGATTAGACCAACACCTCACAACCTTTACCAAGATAAGATCCAAAAGGTAACAGGACTTAGACATAAAAAACAATACAATAAGCAAATTAGATCTTCAAAGATTAGTTTGCCTGTCAGATCTATGGAAAGGGGAGCAGTTTATGACTAAGGAAGAGTTGGAGAACATTGCCAAAAACCAATTAGATGATTTCAATTACATTAAATTAAAAAGCTTTTGCACAGATAAAACCAATATAACCAAGATCAAAAGAAATGTAGTAAATTGGGAAACAATCTTTACAATTAATGATTCTGACAAAGGACTAATTTCTAAAATATACAGAGAACTGAGTCATATATTAAAACAAAAAGCCATTCCCCAATTGACAAATGGTCAATGGATATGCAAAGGCAATTTACAGATGAGGATATCAAAGCAATCCATAGCCATATGAAAAAAATGCTCTAAATCATTAATTATTAGAGAAATGCAAATTAAAGCTTCTCTGAGGTACCACCTCACACCACTGAGATTGGCCAATATGACCAGGAAGGATAATGATCATTGTTGGAAGGGTTGTGGGAAATCTGGGACACTATTACACTGTTGGTAGAGCTGTGAACTCATCCAACCCTTCTGGAGAGCTATTTGGAACTATGCCCAAAGGGGAACAAAAATGTGCATACCCTTTGACCCAGCAATACCACTACTGGATGTATACCCTGAAGAGATGATGAAAAAGGGTAAAAACATTACTTGTACAAAAATATTTATAGCAGCCCTGTTTGTGATGGCAAAGAATTGGAAATCCACTAAATGTCCTTCAATTGCGGAATGGTTTAACAAACTGTGGTATATGTATGTCATGGAATACTATTGTTCTATTGGAAACCTGGAGGTATGGGATTTCAGGGAAACCTGGAGGGATTTGCATGAACTGATGCTGAATGAGATGAGCAGAACCAGAAAAACACTGTACACCCTAACAGCAACATGGGAGTGATGTTCAACCTTGAAGGACTCGCTCATTCCATCAGTGCAACAATCAGGAAAAATTTTGGACTGTCTGCAAAGGAGAGTGACAGCTGTATCCAGATAAGGAGCTGTAGAGTTTGAACAATGTTCAAGGACTATTCCCTTTAATTTAGAAAAAAAAAACAGATATCTTATTGTCTGATCTTGTTACTTCTTAGACTTCTGTTCTTTAAGGATATGATTTCTCTCTCATCACACCCAATTTGGACCAAGGTACAACATGGAAACAAAGTAAAGACAGAGTGCTTTCTGTGGGGGGGGGAAGCAAGATGGGGGGAAAATTGTAAAACTCAAATAATATCTTTAATAAAAATTAATTTAAAAAAGATATAAAATCACCACGATGAAAATTGCAGTTTTATGGCAATATCTGTTGTAGAGGATGGAGAGAGAAATATTTCTATGAAGAATATTAAACATTATCTAAATTAAATGTTAATTTAATATTTGACAAATTTGATGTAAAGGTAGGGAGGGTTGGTGAAGCATTGGATTCAAGAGTGGAACTAGCAATGTAAAAACTTACAACTTATAAGGGACGTTTCTGATTGCATTAACAAGAAGGAAGGAGATTCACCACTTTTATGCCTCATTATGAAGAGTCATCACTTTGTATAGAAAGATCTTGGATCTGTGAATATGATGATGTGTGTGTATTCTTGCATACAATGTATTTATATTTCAAAACTGCTCTCTTTTATAGACTGCAAAGTGATCAAGATCTTGTTTTGTTTCTTCTTTTTAATACAAACCATCTCATTTACCATCACTATATTTTCATTGCAATATTTCTCTTAGAGTAATATGCAGGTTGTCCTTAAAGTATACTTATTGATGCAATTCTATCATCTTTTGCCTGAGTTCATAGTTTAGGTACTATTTAAATTGACAATTGGGTGTTGTTAACTTTTACACAATCATTTAATGAAATTATAATGAGTCACTTTAATTTGAGTACAGAATTCTGCACATGGAATGAAATAAATGTTTATTGTTCTTCATGCATTATCACATCCTTTCTAAAAAATTTTTCTACCAATTTTCCTTAAGGAAAAAATTTCATTGGTTTCATAATTGGCTTTATCTCAATAATTCATCATTTCTTTAAAATTCATTTCTAAAATATTTGATATGTGTTCCAGGTCTTAAGATATAACTCTCATGTACTTTTTTTCCATCTAATTCTCACTGCCACTTCCTTAGAAACCAAAGCTTCTGCCATCTTTTATTTCATTTTTCACTGTTTTTATATTTCTATGTTATCTCTATTTTATCTATCAACTCATTTACCACTTTTGTCCCATTTCAAGGCAATTCTCTATTATTACTTTTTTCTTTCTTATCAGATTAGAATTCTTTAATGTGTCCTCAGACAGCCTGCCAAAACAGGAATCACGAGCAAACATTTGCCTTTTTTCTTTACTGCCAAAAATGGGGATAAAAATGAAACCCCAAACCATCACAAGTATTTGCAGAAAAAATTCTTTTGCATATGGGTTCTTAACAATATAAATTAAAGACAACACCCACAGCTATCACCTATCTCTGTATAAAGTTTATATAGAATATACATCAAGTCTAAACACCATGCTCTCCCTTGAAATGACTTCCAGGTTTCTTCAATGCACCCAAGGGCTGCCCCTCTGACTTGGAATGTCATCAGAAAGGTGTCAGTGATTAGACAATAATAGGAAATGTTCAAATTCTGTTCACAAGGCAGGAAAAAAAGAGAAGTAGTGAAACTATTCAAACTTCATCTTCTTTCCTTGTGACTTGTTTCCTCTGTCTCCCAGGCCTCCTGGAAAACATCCCGACTTCCAAGTTAAATTGGGATCTACCTCCAAAGTCCCCTCGGTAGCCAGGGCTGCTTCCTCAGCTACCTAAGTCACCACCACCACGGTCAGGAACCCCTCGAACTCTGAAGCAGCTTGACTTGGACCAGTCCAAGATGACTTTATTTCTTTCCAATCTCCTCAATCCTCTATGGTCTCCTTCACAGCTTTGACCTATTCCTCTGAGCCAAAGTCCACAAAACTTAAACTTTTCTAAGACTGTCTCTCTGTCTGAGACAATCGGGGCACCTTTTAAATCTTGAAATGAATCTTTTAATGTTTTTTCATTCAAGCCTTCAGACAGGCCTTTGATTAATAAGGCTTTGTAGGACTGATGCCATGGGTTGGAATTAGGCGCCTTCTGTTTGCCTTCAATCTCAATTCAATATTGTTACTAGAAGTCACGGCTTCTTTTTCTTTTTCCACGTTAGCAAATTTGTTAAATTTGTTAAACCCTTTGGACTGCCCTGGGTTGTTCTGGGGCAGGCTGATGGATTTTGCCTTCTCAAATACTTCCTGCATACTCTCCTCCCTGGTGTGTAGATAAGGTAGTTCAGCACCAGCCTCCTGGAATAAGGAAGGCTTTTCACTCCAGGAGTTATTCTTGCACCCCCTACTCCCCGACTTTTTTCTCCCGTTTAGTCCAGAAAGAGGACCCAGCCTTCGATCTCGGTGCCCTGCTTCTCTACCAAGGTCTCGGCTACCTCTGCTTCTGTCTTAAATTCAATGTAGACAATTCTTTTTGCGTTCCCATCCTTGGTGCAGACAAATTTGACCTCAATAGCATTTTCAAACACTTCTTGAACTTGTTTTGAGTTACTTTGTATAGCTGATTCTTGACAAAAAGCCTCTTTATATTGTGTTCTTTCTTGAACTCTTGTTCTTTCTAGATTTATTTCGGAGCCAAGTACTTCGGAGTTCCAGAACCTGTTCCATGTTCTCAGCAGATTCGAACTCCACCTAGTCAAACTTCCTGCTGATACCAATGTGGATAACCATAACAATAAGGTTATTTTTAGGGAAAAAAGTCTGTGGTGCTAGTTTTTAGCTCAGAAACAGTTTTGTTGAAGTTCTG
This sequence comes from Macrotis lagotis, assembly GCF_037893015.1. NCBI lineage: Eukaryota > Metazoa > Chordata > Mammalia > Peramelemorphia > Peramelidae > Macrotis > Macrotis lagotis. The sequence continues at coordinate 714,379,758 of NC_133658.1, forward strand.
CTTACCAGTAAAGAGGCTGAAATTTGTAGATGCTTTAGCGTCGAAATTCTGTTTCTTGGTTTTAGGGACTCTGTTTGCTCAGTTCCTTTGCCCTCTTTCCTGTTGCTTCTCTATCCTTTTCGCTCTTTTTACTTTCTTTCTTTCTTTCTTTCTTTCTTTCTTTCTTTCTTTCTTTCTTTCTTTCTTTCTTTCTTTCTTTCTTTCTTCCTTCCTTCCTTCCTTCCTTCCTTCCTTTCTTTGTTTCTTTGTTTCTTTGGTTCTTTGTTTGTTTGTTTGTTTGTTTGTTTGTTTGTTTGTTTGTTTCTTTCTTTCTTTCTTTCTTTCTTTCTTTCTTTCTTTCTGTTTGTCTTTCTGTCTTTCTCTTTTCCTTCCATTCTTCCTCTCCTTCCTTCCTACCATTCATCCTTTATTTCCTTCCTTTCTTCCTTCCTTGTTTCCTTCCTTCCCTCCCTCCTTCCTTCCTTCTTTCCTTCCTTCTTTCTTTCTCATGACTCTTTTTCTTTCTTTCTTTCTTTCTTTCTTTCTTTCTTTCTTTCGGCAAGGTAATGGGGTTAAGTGACTTGTCTAAGGTCACTTCAGGTAGGTAATTATTATCTGAGGTCGGATTTGAACTCAGGTCCTCCTGATTACAGGGTCTCAAAGACACTTCCTCTTCTTCCTTCTTCACCTTTATCCTCATCTTCATCTTTATTCTCCTCTTCCTTCTCCTGGCCTTGCTTGGTAGTAGTTGCTCCTATGATTTTTGTTTGAGGAGGCTCTAATTCTTCATCTTTCTCTTCCTCACTTCAAACTCACTGTTTTCCTTCTTGGCATTCTTCTGTTGTAATTTTTTTGTCCCTTTGGTTTGGGCCACCAAGCTTTGGTTTGGGTTGCTTTGATCAGAGTGGTGACTGCTTTAACTGGAAAAACTCCTTTCTTGCCCAGCTTTGACTGGGATGGCAGTTTTTTTTTTTTTGTTTTTTTTTTTGCCAGGGATCATTTGTGACTGCCTTCTTACAGGAGTCACAGATGCTTTCTTGGCAGGTATGGAGGCAATAAAAAAATCTTTTGATTGGTAGTACCTCCTTTTCTGGTATAGGCACAGCCTTCTTGGCCTTCTTCCAAGGGATAATTACCTCTTCACTGCTTTCTTCTAACATGTTCTCATCCTTGCTATCTTTTATGTTCTTTGGGGAAGGGGCCATTTTTTTGTGATTCAACTTGATTTTTAGCTGCTTTCCCCTAATTTCACATTGGTAGAAGAGGACTAGATGACAATGTTGGTGGCAGAGAAGAGGCAGTGGAGAGGCAGTGGAGAGCTTTTTCTTGCATTTTTTTCAGGATGTAGAAATTTGCTGTTGAGAGGATTATATGACATTTATACCCCTCTTCATCAGTTTTAAATTATTTAAATTATTATTCTCTTATCTCTAGCTTTCAAATTATATATATATATATATGCATATATATATATATATACAGTAAAGATATTCTTCATTATATTCAATACATAACTTCCTACTTTTCAGAGCTTGGTGTCTCTCTAAGAATATGTCAAAATGTATTACTAATTTTGAGTACCTCTTTGAAGGGAGATTTAGGAGTAGGGACTCTGGACTTTGTTCCCTGTAGATTCAGAAATAATACATGAGATGGCACAATATACAATAATCATGGACTCTATTTTCAATGGCAGTCACTTCGTTGAAAGATCCTTGTGTTTTCAAAGCTGAAGCCAGACTAGGTCATTTAGTTCACAGGGAGACCTAAACAATCATTGCCTTCACTCAGGTTAACCTTGAAGATAAAGCCCTGACTGAGCTGGTTGAAGTCATCAGAATCCATCAGAATGACAGATATGGTGAGATTTGTTGTCACTGGGGTTGCAGTGTTCTGAATCTAAAAATCAATGGTTCATATTGTCAAGCTGGAAAGGGAAAAAAAGATAAAGAACTTGTAATTGAATTGGGTTAAATCTAGGTTTGAATTTTATTTAATGATTTCTGAGGCTCCTCTGACTTCTAGAGACTCCCTTTATTTGTTCTTTTGAAACTTACAAGGCTGAAACTGATATTGACAATGTTTAAACTAATGTTAGGAAAGAATACACATGACAGAGATAAGCAATGGTCCAAGGACTCCTTCCCCATTTCCCAGAGTTTACAGTAATCCTCATTTGAATGCAACTGGATGTTAATGGCCTAATTAGGCATTTTTCTAAACATTCTCAGTCTCAGAACATCAGTCAATGAAGAAGTTCTTTTTTAGGAATAAATGGACAAGAAGTAATTATAGTTAAGGCTTTGAAGTTCACAGAGGGAGTGAATCAATAGGTATTTTGTACATGTTTATAAAGACTAGCTCTTTTGGCAATTCCCAGTTTCCTATTACATAAAGAGGGAGATAGAAGTATAGAAAAATATTTTAAGTTAGTTAAGATCTGTTCATACAAGAAATATAAAAATTCCCCAAAATGATGTCTAAGTTAATAGATGAAATATAAACTTTAGATTAAAAGCCTACCAATGTCTAAAATACTTTAAAATGAGAATAAATAATGTGGTTTATATATTTTATTGGCTTTGATTTATCAGTTACTATATCCATCAAAAATGGAGTATATATAGCTATTAAATATTATATTGAGCAACACTTGGAAAACAAATAAACATATTTTTAAGAATACAAAAACATCTTAAACAGATTTTATTCTTTTTTTTTTTAGATTTTTTTTTGCAAGGCGAATGGGGTTAAGTGGCTTGCCCAAGGCCACACAGCTAGGTAATTATTAAGTGTCTGAGACCAGATTTGAACCCAGGTACTCCTGACTCCAAGGCCGGTGCTTTATCCACTATGCTATCTAGCCACCCCCAAACTTTATTCTTGATGTTAGATATTTCTTCTTTCTTCTGAATATCTTTGACTTTACATTAATGAACAGAGAGCTAAGGCTTCATCATCTAAAATATGATTAGCTTTCTCTGATGTATGAGTGTCTGTGTTGAGGTGTGAAGGAAGAGGATGGGACTCTACATTATTTCTGCAAGATTGGATTGAAAGAATGATTTCTTTCTAGAAGACTTGTAATTAGACACTGAGAATATTAAATATTGTAACTTGGGGTCATAGCTGTTTTTGCTTGCTGAAATGTGAAGTACATCACACATCTTTTTTAACCCTCAGATAAAACAAATAAGTCTTGGTCAATTTATCCTTTGATAACCTTCAGAGTGTACCTCATTTTATGCAAAAGATTTTGTATAGTTTAATGCAATAATATTAGAATTCTTTATGTTTTGCTTTGTCATTTGGGAAAAAAATCTTTTGCAAGAGTTTAGGGAGAGAGAAGAAAAAAGACAGATTGAGACATAGAGTTAAAGGGAAAGAAATGATAGGAGCAGAGAGACAGAGAAAAAGACAGACAATGAAAAGATTTTTCTTTTTTAAAATGATTAATAATCTTGAACCCATAGCCTCTCTAAGAATAAGATTCCTGAGATAATATGTGGGAAAGACCTGATATCACAGTCAAACATAGGTATTTATCTAAAAATATTCAATTTATTTTAACCTAATTTAGGCAATGCTATTTTACTAACTTTTCTCTTGTATGAAATCTACTAAAAGCCATAACTCTACAAAGTGAAGAACCCATCACTTTATAATAATATTTGATATTCTTCAACCCTAACACAAAGCACCTAATAAGGTCAGAAATTAGTGTTTTTGTGGGGGGGGGGAAGGGAAAGCTTAGTTGTTGGCATAAAGTTAAAAAAGTCATGGAGCTTTTGTCAAAACAACTTTTAATGAAGCCTCTATACAGATGCTAAAGTGACAGAACCCCACCCTCCCACTCCCAACACAAACAAGCAAATTTTCAATTCAAGGATATTTTGGAGTAACTTCAGAAAAGATCTGTCTCATATGGGTAAAGGGGCAATGCAGCCCAGCATAGGTAGGAAAGCAGGAAGTTCGTGGGAGCCACTAAGGCACAGCACATCTGAGGGCCTTGCTCAGCAGACAAGGTCTGGTCAATGGTGAAGATCCCAATGTCCTCACAGAAAGAGAAGTTTAAAGTCCAAAAATTGGTGCAGCAGATGGGACTAAGTTGTCCTATTCTATAGAAATAATTAACCCAAGAGTAGTAAGTAATCTATTCTATAGTAGTAGGTAACCTGAGTCTCCCAGAGCAGGAAATCAAGGTCCAAGCACTCAACTCCTGCACAAAAAGCTTGCCACTTTACCCCTTGTGTCCTAGGAGCAGAAGTGAATTGTCAAAAGGAACAAAAAAAAAGAGCACTAACCATAGAAAGTTACTAACCTTATAAGGAAAAATAAGTGCCACCTTAAAAGAGAAAAGTGATAAAATGTTAACATTTTAAGCCTCAAAAGGAGCCTTGGTCTCTTTTGAATTAATCTCCAATCTAAAAAGAACTCTTGGAACAGTTCAAAAAGGATTTTGAAAACCAAAGAGAAGAGGAAGAAAAATATTGAGAAAAGAAATGAAAGTCATGCGTAAGAATTATTAAAAATTCACTAAAGGAAACAAAAATTTAAAAAGAAATTATTGGACAATCAAAAGGATCTCTGGTCAAAATGGCAGAGAGAATACAGGCATTGTCTTAGGATCTCTTGGCTTTCCCTTAGAACTAACATGAAAAAAGCCTATTGCTGGAATTCAAATTCACAAATTCCAGAAAGAGCAAAGGAGAACATCTACCAACAAGGTCTGCCTCAGGAGTATATGGTTGAACCCGGGGCAGAGAGAAGAGAGCTAGTGCATGGGTGGAGGGATGAGATCTGGGATTAACCTGGGAAACTTTTGGCTTTGTAATCCGGCAGGAGAGCTCCAGCAAGGTTGGTGGGAGAGTTACAGTGTGGTGGATAAACATCAATCTGGTCTGCTATGTTGGCTTAGAAGACCAGGGCCAGGAGCCCATATTTTCAGTGGACTACTTATGTTTCCAGCTGAGCACCCCCCAATCCCTTGAGAGAAAGGAACTCTTTCCAAAACAAAGTAGCAATCCATCTCCTCAGGCTCAGGTGTGGGCAGCAGGATCTCTATCAGTACTGAGTGAATAGTAAGATTAATTATGTAACTGGCCCAGCCCACATTGTTCAAGGATAATTCAGACCCAGCTGCTCTCCACACCCACCCAGGCCTATGGAGTGGGAAACAAATAAAGGTCACAGACACTCCAGAGACACAGACACTCTAGCACCCCCTACTGAACCCATTCAGCAAAGCCTGTGGGGCTTTCAAAATCAAAGATCTGTGAACTAGCCCCTCCCCAACACATGATCCTAGGAAAATGAAGGAATGCCAACAGAAAGAGGAGGTCGATTGAAAGCTACTTTGAATTCAAAGGCCCTAACTCAAAGAGAGCTAGAAATTCTGAGGAGATTATGAATTGGTCTCTAGCCCAGAAACTCCTATTAGAAGAGATCAGGAAGGAGTATAAAAATAATTTGTAAAAACTAGGAAAAGAAATTCAAGAGAAAATTAACACCTTGCAACAAGAAAAAAAAAAATCATGGAAAATACAATTGAACAAGTGCAAAAAAGAAAATAATTCACTCAAAACCACAACTGGGCAAATGGAAAACTCCTTCAAAAATAGAAATGTCCAATTGGGAAAGGATTTTCAAAAGGTAAATGAAGAATATTCTTCTCTAAATAAAAGAATGGAATTCCTGGAAACTAATGAGACAACAAGACTCTATTAAACAAAAAACCAAAAAAAAAATATTAGAAGAAAACGTAAAATACATCATTGGCAAAACTACTGACCTAGGGAATAGATCCAGGAGAGACAACCTAAGAATCACTGGGTATCCTGAACATATTGAGGATAAAAATATTAAGCCTCAAACAATATTTCAGGATATTTTGAAGGAAAATTGACCTGGGTTCATGGAACCAGAAGACAAAATAATTATTGAAAGAATATATCAATGTCCTCCTGAAAGGGATTCCCAAATGAAAATGTCAATGAATATTGTGGTCAAATTTCAGAACTATCAGATAAAAGAGAAAACTTTACAAGCAGCCAAAATGAAACAATTTAGATACCAAGAAATCATATTAAGGATTACACAGGACCTGGCTGCATCAACATTAAGGGATTGAAGGGCCTGGCATATGATATTCCAAAGAGAAAGGAAGCTTGGATTGGAGTCAAGAATTCATTATCCTGAAAAACTGAGCCTTCTCTTCCAGGAGAAAAGATGGACATTTAAAGGAATAGGAGAATTTCAACTTTTCCTGATGAAAAGATCAGAGCTAAATAGAAAATTTTGACTTCAAATAGGAGACTCAAGAGCCACATGAAAAGGTAAAAAAGGGAAAAGGAAAAAACTGCAATCCAACAAGATGAAACTGGCTATATACCCACCTGGGAGAAAGATTAACATAAGTCTTGAGAATTGTAATTCTATTAGAATGTGCATAGACAGAAGTAATGAACACTTGTGATTTGTCCATGATTCTGATAGAATGATTTAAAAACAATATCTCCTTAAAAAGGGAGACATTAAGGAGATGGGAAGATGGAGGAGATGGAATGGGGTATATCACATTACATGAAGATGTACAAAAGGGCTATTGCAAAAGAGGTAAAAAACCACCTGAATCTTACCCTTATCAAATTTGGCTCAAAGAAGGATTAACATAAACACACACACACACACACACACACACACACAATTAAGTTAAGAAACTTATTAACCTTTCAAATATTAAAAGGGGAAAGGGAGAGGGGGGAGGAAAGGGGGAATGGGAAGGAAGAAAGGGCAAAGGGAAAGGGGAAAGATAGAGGGAGGGAGTAGATATAAGAGGACAAACACACTGAAGGATTTTCAAAAGTAAAATACTGGGGAATATGGATAAAGTGAAAACAGGGGGAATATACAAACAGAGAGAAGATAACATGGAGGACAATGAAGAGTTAGTAATTATAATGGCATGAACTCTCCCATAAAGTATAAGCAAATAACAGAGTGGATTAAAAACCAGAGTCCTACAATATTCTGCTTAAGAAATTCACTTGAAGCAGAGAGATGCATATAGAGTAAAGGTAAAATGTTAGAGAAGAATATATTTTGCTTCAGACAAAGTGAAAAAAGGCAGGGGTAGCAATCCTTATCTCAGACAAAGCAGCTACTAAAATAGATCTCATTAAAAGAGATAAGGAAGGAAATAATAATTGCTTAAAAGATACCACAGTCAGTGAAACAATTTCAATATCAAATATTTATGCACCAAGTGGTACAGCATCCAGATTCTTAGAGGAGAAGCTGAATGAAGTAAAGGGAGACATAGACAGCAAAACTCTACTGGTAGGAGATCTCAATCACCCTCTCACAGATTTAGATACCTATAATTGTAAAATAATCAATAAGAAAGTAAAGGAAATAAATAGAATGTTAGAAAACCTTTGGAGAAAATTGAATGGGGATAGAAAGGAATATACTTAACAAATTGTGCTATATGTATGTTATGGAACATTGTTCTTCTATTAGAAACCAAGGGGGATAGGATTTCAGAGAAGCCTGGAAAGACTTGCATGAACTAAGGTTTAGTGAGATGAAAAGAACCAGAAAAACATTCTACACCCTAACAGCATCAGAGGGGTAATGATCAAGGTTAATGGACTTGCTCATTCCATCAATACAATAATCTGAGAAAATTTTAGAGCATCTATACCAAGAGAAATAACTGTGAAGTTTAAACAAAGAATAGAGTCTATTACCTTAATTTTTAAAAAATTATCTTAGTTAATACATAATTTTCCTATCTCTAATATTTTATATTCTCCTCAAGGATATGATTTCTCTCCTAACACATTCAACTTTGATCAATGCATAGCATGGAAGCAATGTATAAAAAATATCAGTCTGCCCTCTGTGGGAGAAAGCGGGTAGAGAAGGGAGGGTGGGAAAAATCATAAAATTCAAAGCCTTACAGAAAATTATAGCTAGAAACTACTATTGTATATAATTGTAAAACAAATAAAATATTAATAAAAAACAATGTACAATAAAAAAGAAATAAATTAGTCAATTGGAAAAAAGGAATCCTTTAAAAGTACAATGAGGCAACTGACAAAGGAAATAAAAAACCTGAATGAGGAAATAAAACACTACAACTTAGAATTGGACAAATGGAAACTATTGACTCTGAAACACCCAGATTCCATAAAAAAGAATGAAAAAAATGGAAGAATATATAAATTTTCTCAGGACAAAATGATGAACTTGTAAAATTCAGGAGAAACAAAATCTATAAATTATTGATCTACCTGAAAGACATGGACAAAAAAAAAGGTCTAGACAATAACTTTAAGAAACTTACCAAGGAAAACTCCCCTAATATCCTAGTTGAAGAAGATGAAATAATACAATGATCTCCCCAGAGAGATTTTAAAATAAAAACTTCAAATAATATTGTAGGTGAATTTCAGACTTATTAGCTAAAGGTGAAAATACAACAAACAATGCAAAAGAAATAATTTAAATATCTTGGGTAAGGATTTCACAGATCATCTCAGATTTAACCTCAAAAGATCAGAAGGCCTGAAATATGATATTCTGGAGAACAAAAGAGAAAGTGATAGAAGACAGGGAAGGAAGAAAGAGAAAAAGGAAAAGGCAAAGAAAAAGGAGGGGTGAATAGAAAGGGGTAAATACATTGAGGAAGGTGATATTCAGAAGCAAAATATTAGGGGGATAATACAAGCAGAAGGGAGATAGAATGAGAGCAATAAAGAATTAGTAATTATAACTTTGAATGCATCATGAAGAACCCTGATGAAATCAAAGAAAAATTTCATGGAGACTTGGAGACCCTTATCATCAATGTATAAGCTGATAATTATGGGTGATTTTATTGCTAGAGTAGGCTCAGACTGCCACACATGGCAGGGAGGTTTTGGCAGGAATGAACTAGTACCAGTAATGGTTACCCATTATTGAAGATATGTGTATGACTTCTCATAAAAAATACTACATTTACCTAGATACAATAAAACTTCCTAGATGTACCCTTGGTATCATGCCTATGCGACTGTTTAGAGTAGAGACATTCAGTACAGGATGTGAAAGTGACAATGTGTGGTGCAGTGTTGGACTAATCACATACTCATCCTCTCTAAGCTAAATATTCACATTCACCCAAAGTAGTGTACTCAACACAAAATGAATACTAGAAGAATTAATGTGAAGAGATTAGAGTGTCTCTCTGAGTGGGAAGAGTTTGTTGCTATCTTAGAGGGAAAATTGAGACAACACACAGCAATAGCGGAGCACAAAATGAGTGGGCAACATTCAGAGACCTGGTGTACAGCACTGCATTTGCTCATCTGGGTCAGAACACTCACACATATCAAAAATGGTTTGATAAAATTGATGAAGAAATACAGAAACTGTTAAATGAAAAATGAGAACTCCATAGGTTTACCAGTAGGTTAGTTCATCTATTTCTATGAAGGTAGCATTTAATTCCATCAAAAGTAAAGTACAAGAGAAGCTTAGACATATGTAGAATTCTTTTTTTTAGGTTTTTTGAAAGGCAGATGGAGTTAAGTGGCTTGCCCAAGGCCACACAGCTAGGTAATTATTAAGTGTCTGAGGCCGGATTTGAACCCAGGTACTCCTGACTCCAGGGCCAGTTCTTTTTCCACTGTGCCACCTAGCCGCCCCACATGTAGAATTCTTGGTTCAATATGAAGGCAGATGAAATTCACTTTTATGCAAATAGTAATGATTCAAAGTGATTTTATTTATGGGCCAAAAACAAATGGTGTACGTCAACTAATCAGTGTAGATGGAGCTAGATTAATTAGTGATAGAGCCATCATCCTAGAGAGATGGGCTGAACACTTCTATAATGTTCTAACAGACCATCATCAAGCAAAGCAGAATCCATTACCCATTTATCTTAAGTTGAAATCAATTATTCCCTACCTGAAGCTCCAACTGAAGAAGACTTTTTGAATACCATTATACTATTTTCGTGGCAAAGCACCTAGTGCTGATTATATTTCAGCTGAGGATTGGGGATCCAATATTCATCCAAAGCTGAATGAAATTTTTCAGGTTAGCCATGAGGTGATTAAACTGAAGGAATTCAAAGTTGCCTCAGTTGTCCAACTCTATTAAAGTAAAGGAAATAATAGATTGTCCCATGACAATCATAGGCTGTTGAACGTTTAGTCATTGCTGGTAAGATTATTGACAGAAACCTCTTTAATAGACTGATTCTTCACCTGGAAGAAGGTCACCTCCATGAGAGCCAGTGTGACTTCAGAAAGATTCAAAAGAACTTTTGAGATGGTCAGCCAGTATCAGACAATTTTGATGCCTGATGCTTTTTTAATTTAATTTTAGATCTGGTAAGGCTAAGTTGCCCTCTTTAGCATTTTTTCCTTAAAAACTCTTGGTATTTTTAACTATTTGTTTCTCACTATGAATTAAATTGCAATTTTTCTAGCTCTTTAAAGTAATTTTTTTGGAAATTTGATTAGTATGGTACTAAATAAATTGTTTAATTTAGGTAGATTTGCCATTTTTATTATATTAACTCAGTCTATCTGGGAGCAGTTAATATTTGCCCAGTTTTTTAGATCTTATTTTTTATGTGAAAAATGTTTTATATCTATTTTCAGAGAATTTCTGAGTCTATCTTGACAGGTAGACTCCCAACTATTTTATGTTGTCTGATTTTATTTTAAATTTGAATTCTCTTTCTAGCAACTTTCTTGTTGGTAATATCTATCTATCTATCTATCTATCTATCTATCTATCTATCTATCTATATATATATATATGCCTTCCCTCTCTAGTGTTTTTTATTTGTTTTTGTTTTTGTTTTGCTTTTTGCAAGGCAGTGGAGTTAAGTGACTTGCCCAAGGCCACACAGTTATGTAATTATTAAGTGTCTGAGGCCGGATTTGAGCTCAGGTTGTCCTGGTTCCATGGGTCAGTGCTCTATCCCTTCTGCTAGCTAGTTGCCCCACTCTCTAGTGATTTTAGTAGGAAAGGCATTTTCAGCTCTAGTGAGACAATCATATGACTTCTGTTAGATTTGTTGTTGAAATAGTCTACTTAGGGGCAGCTGGGTGGTGCAGTGGATAGAGCACCGACCCTGGAGTCAGGAGTACCTGAGTTCAAATCCGGCCTCAAACACTAATAATTACCTAGTTGTGTGGCTTTGGGCAAGCCACTTAACCTCATTGCCTTGCAAAAAAAAAAAAGAAATAGTTAATTGGACTGACAATTTTTTCTAATATTGAACCAACTCTCCATTCCCGGATTAAATCCTGCTTTGTCGTTGTGTATTATCTTAGTGATTACTTGCTGTAATTGCTTTGCTAATTTTTAATTTAAAATTTTCGCAACCATATTCCATAGGGAAATTGGTCTATATTGTTTTTATTCTCTTTTGATTCTTCCTGGTTTAGGTATCAGCACCATAATGGTTTCATAGAAGAAATGAGGCATAGTTCCAGCTTCACCTATTTTTCCACATAGCTTATTTAGAATTGAAATCAACTGAATTGCTTGTTGGAATTTGCTTGTGACTTCATCTAATCCTGGAGAATTTTTCCCCTAGGGATTTCATTGATGACTCATTGAATTTCTTTTTCTGAGATAGGGTTATTTAGGTATTTGATTTCCTCTTTATTTATCCTGGGAAACATATTTTTGTAAATATCAATTTCACTTAGCTTATCAAATTTGTCTCTTCTGAGTCTATTTCCAGGCCAGTTGTTTTACTAATGAGGTATTTTACATTTTCTTTATTTTTTGATATTGTTTAGCCAATTCTTGGTGTCTCCTGAAGTCATTAGTTTCCACTGATTTCAATCTTTTTTTCTAGAGAAGAGTTTTCTTCATTTACCTGTTGTATCTAATTTTCCAATTCATCACTTCTATTTTTGAAGTTGTTTTTCTCCATTTTTCCCAAAATGCATTTTTGAGAGAATTATTTTCTTTTTGGACTTGTCCTGTTGTATTTTCAGAGGATTTGTTTTCTTGTAAGATGTTAATTTTCTCTTGCGTTCTGTCAATTTCTCTTGTGTTTCTTTCACAGTTTTTACATTTGATTTTTACACTCCTTTCTGATCTCTTCTAAGAAGTATCTCTGGGTTGGAGACCAATTCATATTCTCCTCTGAAGTTCTAATCCTCTCTGAGTCAGAATTCTTGTCTTTAAGGTAACATTCAAAGTACTCACCCCACCTCCGCCCATTGTATACACCTTTCTTCATTTTGGGTACTTTTGCCAGGGTCTTGTGTTGGGGAGTGACTGATTCACAAACCTAGAGGCCTTGCCAAAATCAGGGGGGATTACTCAATGAGGTTGCTTTTAAGGGACAGCAGAATCTTTCTGTTGTTTGTGATGTTGATTAGTGACTCACTCAGCAACACTGTGAGATGATCAACCATGACAGTCTTAGTTCCTCATAGCAGTTTTGTGATTAAGGACAATCCTAAGAGAACTGTTATGGAAAATGGCATCCACATTCAGAGAAAACTTATGTATTCTGTATGCAGAGTAAAGCATACTACATTCACTTTTTAAAACTTCTCTTATGGTGTTTCTTTGTTTCAGTTGGAAATTTTCCATTTCTAATTCTTCTTTAGCAAAAGGACTAATATGGAAATATGTTAAACATGGTTTCATAGGTACAACCCATATCAGATTATTTTGTGCTATGAGGAGGATGGGACGGAGGGAAAATTAAACAAAGTTGCAGAATTCAAAAGCTTGCAAAATGATGAATATGGAATGTATCTTCTAATGCAATTGGAAATAAATAATAAAAGACAAAAATTATGAGCAGATTAATTTCAGAAAAAAATCTGAAATGGATTTCATGAATTGATACAAGATAAATATGGAAACATTATACATAGTATCAACAACATTGCATGATGATCAGCTCTAAATGACTTAATTCTTTTTTCAATAAGTCAATGATGTAAAATCAGTTCAAAGGACTTGAGATGAAAATGTATTCTACATGCATAGAAAGAACTTATGAAGTCTGAATTGAGAACAGAACTAACAATTTCCACTTTATTTTTCCTGGTTCTTTTCTTTTGACCTGTTTGTTTTTGTTCTTTTATAAAATAATGAATATGGAAATATGCTTCACATAAATGTGTGTGTATATATATATATATATATATATAAACATATATATAATCTATAATGAATTGTTAACTGTCTTAGGTGCATATATGTTTAATAATGGTATAAATTCAATGCCTGTGGTGCCTTTTAAAAAGCAACAAATTCCTTCCTTATCCCTAGTAATGAGATCTAATTTTCTTTTGATTCATCTTAGGGATCATTACTGCTAATTTTTTTACTACTAAAGTTAAACATGTTTTGCTTCAGCTTTTTACCTTTACTTTCTTTGTATCTCTCTGCTTCAAATGATTTTCATATAAGTCACATATTGTAGCATCTTGGTTTTTAATACTTTCTGCTAAACACTTCTATTTTTAAGAAGTATTCATCCTATTCACATATAGAGTTAAAATAACTTTTTTTCTGTATTTCCCTCCATGCTTTCTTTACCCAATTATATTTTTCTCTTTCCTTTCCTCTTATTCTTTCTCACAGATGTTTCACTCCCTTCCCCTTTAACTTTTTTTAAACTTTAACTTTAGCTATACTTTTACTTTTATATTTACCTTCCCTTTTATCAGTCCCTTCTTCCCTTTTTTTGTCTTTCCTTACCCTACTTTCATGTAGGGGAGGCTAGATTTTAAATCCAAATGGGAATGTTTGTTATTCCCTCTCTGGATCAAATCTATTGATTTACACAATGTTCTCACTTTCCCTTCTTTCCCTCTACTATAATATTTCTTTGTGCCTCTACCTTGTGTTATTTGCCCATTAATGCATAGCCTTTTGTGATATGGGTTTTTTAAAATACTTTTATTGTTTTAGCTCTGCCTTCTACTTAAAAACCCTTTGTCAAAATAAGGTCCTTTTATCTGTCCTGAAAAAAAGTACCATTCTCAAAGTCTGATTGCTTGATTACTTGATTCATTGATGAGAAGCATTGCTTCATAATCACTAAGTCCTCTCCTTTCTGTTCTCTCATTAGAAATATACTTCTCAAGAGTCATGAATCACGTGAATAACTTTATTCTTCATTCCATTTTCAAATAGGCTCCATGGACATATAATCCTCATGAACCAAAGAATCATGTAAAGCCACATCACTTCATTAAACATTTATACCATTATCCCAATAACACTCCCTCCAACTGTAGCAAACCTGTTAAGCAAAGCAAAATCTCTTCATGATGTCCTCATGTACAGTTTCTCTAAATATGCTCCCTTCTCCCTTCTCCTTCCCCAGCCAAAACACTGAATACATTCTTTCCCTTTGTTCCTTTCACACTCCAACATCAACTAAAATCCTCATTAGCTAAAGTATGGATTAAGGCAAGATCACTTTCTAATCTATTTATGTGCAACTCTTCTAAGTATGCCCCACTCTCTGGTCCTATTGTGCTACAACAAGGCATCTAGTAAAGTAAAGTCACTTGTGATTTAATTTTAGAGCCTCTAAGACCTCTAAGTTCTAGGACACCTTAAAGGTCTCTCTGAAGAACTTTAGAATTGAGGAAGTCACTGGAAAAGTTTGATACAATTGGATGCCCACATCAGGGATAGTGCTGAGCAGGGCAGAATTAACGAAGTTCAAAGGAAATGTGAGATACTTACATTTAGAGTAAATATCCCAGGCTTTCACCTGGACTCTGTCTGCCGAATCTGTGGTAGAGTATGCTGATCTTGTTTTGATCTGACCAGATACAGTTGTACACATTGAAAAATTTTCTCAAACTTAATGCTATCATTTTGATCTTCTTCAATAATGAATGACAAGAGTCAACCATATTCACAAACTCTAAGTACAATCCCTTCAACTATATTCAACCCTTTAACAATCCAAGGAATATACAATTATTAAGAGTTACAAGTGTTATCTTCCCTTGTAGTGATATATACAATTTAAAGTTCTTGACAAACATTTTTTTCTTTCAATTTATCCTTTGGGGCATCTCTTAGTTTCATATTTTAAGATTCAAATTTCTGTTCGGTTCTGGTCTTATGAAAAAATTTGTAATCCTCTATTTCATTGAAAATTCATTTTTTTTCCTCTGACATAATATGCTGAATTTTGCAGGGTAGTAAATACTTGGTTATACTCCAAGATCCTTTACCCTCCAAAATATCATATTACAACCCCTCTGGTCTTATAATGTTGATGGAGAAAAGTCCTATGCTATTCTGACTATGGTTTCTCTGTATTTAAATTGCTTCTTGTGGCAGCTAGGTGGCATAGTGGATAAAGCACCAGCCTTGGAATCAGGAGTACCTGGGTTCAAATATGGTATCAGACCCTTAATAGTTACCTAGTTGTGTAGCCTTGCGCAAGCCACTTAACCCCATTTGCCTTGCAAAAACATAAATAAATAAACAAACAAACAAACAAATAAATAAATAGATTGCTTCTTTATGGATGCTTGCAATATTTTCTCCTTTATTAGAGAATTCTGGAATTTGTCCAGACAGTCCTTGGAGTCTTAACCTGGGGGCCTCTTTTTTACTTGATATTTTATTTTTGTAGAAATATGTTATAAAATATTTTGACAGTCATCCATATACATATGCATATTTTAAGTTCTATAATTTACTTCTACCCTCCTTCTCCCCCACCCAGTGGAGAAAAGTCAGATGAATATTGTACATACACATTTTTTTTAAAACATGTATACAGATTAGTCACTTCCAGTATGAGGAATTAGGATTAAGGGAAAGAAATATATAAGAGAAATTATTTAAAAAGTGAATGGAGTGTGCTACATCATCAGATTTGGAAGGTTTTTGTTTGTTTTATTTTGTTTTTCTTGCTCTGAATGGGGAGAGCATTGTCCATAGCTGGTCTAAATGGGTTGTCCTTGCTCTCTGAAGAACTGAGAAGAAATATATTTATCAGGATTGATCAGCTGACAAAGTGGTGGTTAATGTGTACAATGTTCTCTTGGTTCTGCTCCCTTCACTTACCATCAGCTCCTGTAATTCATTTCAGGCTTCTCTAGAATCTGACCATTTTTGGTTTTGTATAGAACAATAGTATTATATAATATTCAAATACCATAACTTGTTCAACTATTCCCCAACTGATAAGCATCCCCTCAATTTCCAATCTTTTTTCTATTAGAAAAAGAGCTGCTACAAATATGTTGGAACTTATGGGATTTGGAACAGTTTTTATGAGTTCTTTTGTATATAGGCTATTATTTGAATTGCTGGGTCAAAGGGTATGATCAGTGTTTTGCTCTTTGGGAATAGTTCCATAGTGCCCTCCAAAATAGTTGAATCAGTTCACAACTCCACCAACAATACATTAAAGTCCCAATCATCCCACAACCTCTACAACATTGATCAGTTTACCTTTTTGTCATCTTAGCTAACCTGATTAGTGTGAGGTAATACCTCATAGTTCTTTTATTTGTGTTTCTCTAATCAATAATGATTTGGAACATTTTTCCATATGATTATATTTTGTTTTAATTTCTCCTTTTGTAAATTGCCTATTCATATTCTTTGATGATTTATTGATGGGGAATGAAATTTAACTTTATAGATTTGATCAAATTCTCTCCATATATTTAGAATTAGACCTTTTTCTGAACCTTCTACCTGTGAAAATTGCTTTGCAGTTCTGTTTTCCTTTAATTTTCATAGTATTGATTTTATTAGTGCAAACCTTTTTAATTTAATATATTCAGAGTATTCCATTTTGCAACTTATAATGTACTCCATTTCTTCTTTGATCATAAATTTTTCCCCTTTCCATAGATCTGATGATTAGAGCATTTCTTGGTCTATTAATTTATCTATATTATCACACTTTATGTCTAAATCCTATACCTATTTTGACCTTATTTTGGTATTGGGTGTGAGATGTGAATCGATGCCTTACTGTTATCCAGGTTTCCCAACAAGTTTTGTTAGATTGTGAGTTCTTTTTGCCAGAAATTAATGTCTGAGTTTGTCAAACAGAAGATTACAGTAGTCATTTACTACTGTTTAATTTGAACCTATCCTAATTCATTGATTCACCAGTACCAGTCAATTTTGATGATTGTCATTTTATAGCATAGTTTTAGATCTGGCAGAGCTAGGTCATCTTCCATTAATTTTTTTCTTCAGTTCCTTTGATATTCTTGGCCTTTTGCTGCTAGAGATGAATTTTGTTACTATTTTTCCACCTCAGTTGAATATTATTATTTGTTACAGCACTGATTGGTAGAGCACTAAGTAATTTAATTTAGGTAACATTGTCATTTTTATTATATTTGCTCAACTTAACCATGAGCAATTGACATTTTTTCCAGTTGTTTAGATTTGACTTTATTTGGGTGAGAAATGTTTTATAATTGTGCACATACAGTTTCTGGACTTAGACATTTTTAGGTGTGCAATTCATGTGACCTCTGTCTGTGTCAGAGTCAGCATATGTATAAAAGAAATAATAGCACCTTCCTCCCAGTTTTGTTTTGATGATAAAAATGAAACAATATTAATATGATTTTTGTATACATTAAGCCACCATGCAAATGCTATTATGATGAACAATTATATCTCCAAACCTTTTATTTTCATAATTTTTCCCAATAATTATTAGTCAGAAATAGTTATATCTTTCTTTTTGTAATTTCAGTTAATTTTGGCAATTTTATTTTGCATATAATCCTTTATAAGTTTTGTTATCTATTTTATTGGTTTTTGAAAAAAAATTTCTTTTCTGGTCCTTCTGTGAGTCCTGTTTGACATATTTCATTTGATGTTTTTCTTTATGTCTCTACATAGCAATCAAAATGATATTTCTGAAGTACATTTCCAATCATGTGATTTTTCAACATAAAAAAGAATAAGTGCTTTGCTTTCAATATATTATTCCCTTAGGAAAGCATAACACTTTCTTGATTTGCCTTTTAAAGGCCTTACATTCTTGCTTTTGTTATTTTTCCAGGTGGATGATACACTAGTTTCCCACATGTTCTTTACATTCCAACCACACAAAGATCTTTGAAGCTCATTGAGTAACATATTCCATCCCAATATTCCAAATATTTCTACAGGCCATTACCAATGCCTAGTAGATCTTTTCATTTTGGAACTCCATTTTCTTCAAGACTTGTTGACCAATGATGAAAAAAATATAAAGAAAAATGGCCTACCTCTACCAGATCTTAAAACTATGCTATAAAGCAGCTGTCGTCAAAATTGCCTGATACTGGTTAAGAGATAGAGTGATGGGGTTGGCTAGGTGGTGTAGTGGATAAAGCACTGGCCCTGGAGTCAGGAGTACTTGGGTTCAAATCCGGTCTCAGACATTAAATAATTACCTAGCTGTGTGGCCTTGGGCAGGCCACTTAACCCCATTTGCCTAGCAAAAACCTAAAAAAAAAGATAGAGTAATGAATTAGTAAATTAGCATAGATTCAAAAGAAACCACAGTAAATGACTACATCAATCTACTATTTGAAAAAGCCAAAGACATCAGCTTCTGGGATAAAAACTTCATTATTTGAAAAATAATTGTTGGGGAAAAATGGAAAATCATATGGCAAAAAACTAGGCATAGATCCGGATCTCACACCCTATACCAAAATAAAGTCAAAATGCATACAGGATTTAGACATAAAGGGTAACACCATAAATAAATTAATAGACCAAGAAATACTCTATCAGATCTATGGAAAGGTGATAAATTTATGACCAACCAAGAATTAGAGCTCATTAATAACTGCAAAATGAATGATTTTGACTATATTAAATTAAAAAGGTTTCGCACTATTAAAATAAATGCTAGCAAAATTAGAAGGAAAGCAGAAAGCTGGGAAACAATCTTCACAACTAGGAGTTTTGATAAAGGTTTCATTTATAAAATATATAGAGAATAGCATCAAATTTATAAGATTACAAGTCATTCCCCAATTTATAAATGGTCAAAGGAAATGAGTAGACAGTTTTCAAATGAAGAAATTAAAGCTATATATAATCATATGAAAAGATTCTCCAAATCATTATTGATTAGAGGAATGCAACTTAAAACCACAATGAGATATCACCTCACCTCTCAGATTGGCCAAGATAATAAAAATGGAAAACGATCAATGTTGGAGAGGTTGTCAGAAGATTTAGACATTAATGCATTGCTGGTGGAGTTGTGAATGGATCCAACCATTCTGGAGAGCAATATGGAAATATGTCCAAAAGCATTAAAACTGTCCATACCCTTAGCCCAGCAATTCCAATTCTAGGTTTATATCCAGAAGAAATTATAAAAAATGAGAAAAGTCCTATATGTTCCAAAATATTTATAGCAGCTCTGTTTGTAGTGGCAAAGAATTTGAAACTGATGGGATGCACATCAATTGGGGAATTGGCTAAACAAGTGATACCTGAATACTATGAAATATTATTGCTGTATAATAAATAATAAGTGGTCAAACTCTAAAAAAGCTTGAAATGACTTACAGGATCTGATACTGAGAAAAGGGAGCAGAACCAAGAGAACAATGTACACATTAACAATGTTATAGTGAGATGATCAACTGAAATGGAAGCAGCTTCTCCCAGCATTTAAGAGAGTTAGGACAACCATATTAGACCAGCTATGGCCAATAATATCCCCATCCAAAGGAAGAAAAACAAAACAAAGCAAAGCAAAACAAGCAAAAAACCAAAAAATCAACCCTTCATAATATGATGAACACCTTATACAAATTATCTCTTAAGAATCTCTTTCCCTTAATCCTAATTCCTCATACTAAAAATGACTAACCTGTATACATGTTCATAAAAAATATGTATTTGCAAAGCTAATCTGAGGGGAGGGAAATGGGAAAGCAGGGAGGAAGGAAATTTTTTAACTTAAAAATATACATGTGCATATGGATGCAAATAAATTAATTAATTAAAAAAGACTTATTGTTCAAGTGCTACCATCTTTGAAAGATTTTTATTTATTTTTCCAGTTATTTTTTTTATTTTAGAAACGTTTCATTTATTTTGAGTTTTACAATTTTTCACCCATTCTTGCTTCCCTCTCCCTACTCCCCACAGAAGGTATTCTGTTACTCTTTATATTGTTTCTATGGTATCCACTGATATTGGTTGAATGTAATGAGAGAGAAATCATGTACCAAAGGAAGAAAAATAAAGTATTAGATAGTAAAATTAAATAATAAGGTAACAGTTGTTTTTTCCTAATTTGAAGGTAATTGTCTTTGGTCTTTGTTCAAAGTCCATAATTCTTTCTCTGAATACAAATGGTATACCCCATTGCAGATAAGCCACAATTGTCTCTGATTGTTGCACTGATGGAATGAGTAAGTCCATCAAGGTAGAACATCACACCCATGTTGCTGTTAGGATGTACAATGTTTTTCTGGTTCTACTCATCTCACTCAGCATTAGTTCATGCAAATCCTTCCAGGCTTCCCTGAATTCCCATTCCTCTTGAATAGAACAATAGTTTCTAATAGAACAATAGTGTTGCATGACATATATATGCTACAGTTTGTTAAGCCATTTCCCAATTGAGGGACGTTCACTTAATTTCCAATTCTTTGGTACCAAAAACAGGGATGCTATGAATATATTACATACAAGTGATGTTTTTACCCTTTTTCATACTCTCTTCAGGGTGTAGACCCAGTAGTGGTATTGCTGGATCAAAGGGTATGCACATTTTTGTTGCCCTTTGGGCATAATTCTAAATTTCTCTCCAGAAAATTGGATGAGTTCACAGCTCCACCAACAATGTATTAGTGTCCCAGATTTCCCGCATCCCTTCCAACACTGATCAGTGTCCTTTCTGGTCTTATTGGCCGATCTGAGAGGTGTGAGGTGGTATCTCAGAGATGCTTTAATTTGTGTTTCTCTTACAAGTAATGATTTGGAGCAATTTTTCATGTGACTATGGATTGCTTTGATTTCCTTGGCTGTAAATTGCCTTTGCATATCCTTTGACAGTCATTTGGGGAATTGCCAGTTATTTCTAACTCTAAATTCAATATCTTTTATCACTGGGTATAATTTTAGCAATATGCTGTACTTATTTTTCTATGAATAAAAATATTCTTTTAATGCAATCTATATTCCTTAGAGCTGAGACTGGCCTATTTTTTCTTTATTATTTCCAGAACACATTGTAGGGAGTTGGAATAAAGTAGATTTATATGAGATTTGTTTATTAAATAATTGGTTGGACTAGTCCAATTTGGAGACTATTTGGAGGGGGATTACCTTTAGGCATAGCTTTTCTTTTCTTTCAATAATAGAATTCTCAAATTTGTCTTCAGAAATATCTCCTGTTTTCAGAAATAATTCCTTCCAAAAATCACAAGTCCTCCCACAATCTTCCTTTTAACTAAATCAACTATTTTTCTCTTTTGTTGTGTTTTTTCTATTATTTATTGAGGTAAAATGGCAACCGTCTTCATAAAATCCATTTCCTTAAATGTTGTCCTTCAATTGATTTATTTTAATGTAAAAGTTTCATTAGTTTCAGATCTAGCTGAATTTCTTTTAAGCAATTAATGCACAGACAATTTGGTTTAAGATAAATTTTCCTTCTGCCAGGTCATAATTATTAGCTTCTAAAAACTGAAAAAGAAAATTTTATGAGGCTCAATCCACCTTTTATTTTTAATTTAGTGAAGCAGAATTGTATAACAGTTGAGTCATAATGATACTTACATAAAACTTAAGCAATGACCAATGTGACTAGAAGTATTAAATCAGGCATAAGAATTGGAAATAGTGAATATTAACAGTTATGTTCCCTTTGCCACAAACTATAAAATTTTATCTTGGGACTGATATAAGAGAGTGCAGATTGAAGGTGGTAACAATCATAACCAAAACAGGAAGAAGGAGAAGGGGAAAAGAGAGAGAACAGTACAAATGGAAAAGACGGGATGGAGGGAAATACAGAGTTAGTAATCATAAATATGAATGTCAATGGAATGAAATATCCTAACTGGAGTCAGAGAGCAGAGTGAAATACTCTGGGAAACCAGAATACTACAGTATATGGTTTACAAGAAGCACATCTGAAACAGAGAGATGAACCTAGAGTAAAGTTAAAAGACTGCAGCTGAATACAGTATGCTTCAACTGAAGTAAAGAAGCACAGCTAGCAATTGCAATTCTGGTTCTAGACAAAACAAAAGTAAAATTATATCTCATTAAAAGGGATAAGGAAAGAAGATGTATCTTATTAAAAGGTACCACAGTTAATGAAGTAATATCATTATTAAACATACATGCACCAAATGGTACAGCATTCAACTTTTTTAAAAGAGAAACTAAGTGAGTTACAAGGAGGCATAGACAGCAAAATTATAGCAGTGGGGGAGCTCAACTGCATTCAGAGTTAGGTAAGTCTAGCCATTAAATAAAGAAGAAGGAAGATATGAAGGTGAATAGAATTTGAGAAACTTAGAAAAGATAGAACTTAAAAGATAATTGAATGGGAATAGAAAGGAATAAGCTTTTTTCTCTATAATAAATGATCTTACAAAAAATAATTGTATATACTAGGGCATAAAATATCATAATCAATTGCAGAAAGGCATAAATTCTAAATGCATTTTTAAAGATCATGATGCAATAAAAATTACATATAATAAAGAACAGATAAACTAAAAAGAAATTGGAAACTAAATATCCTAAATTTAAAAAGTGAGTAAATCAAACAACAAATCATAGAAATATTAATCAATTTTATTTAAGACAATGACAATAATGAGCCATCATACTAAAATTTATGTGATGCAATTAAAGTAGCTTTTAGGGCAAATTTTATATCTCTAAATATTTTTTGAATAAAAATAAAGAATAGATTAATGAATTGGTTATCCAACTAAAAATTAAAAATTCTGAAAATCAAAGGAGAAAAATAATAAAATTGGAAGAAAACAATTGAACTAAAAAATAAAACTGGGATGACTAGGTGACACAGTGGATAGAGCACCAGCCCTGGAGTCAGGAGTACCTGAGTTCAAATCTAGCCTCAGACACAATATTTACCTATCTGTGTGGCATTGGGCAAGCCACTTAACCCCATTTGCCTTGAAAAAACCTAAAAAAAATAAAAAATAAAATAAAACTGAGTTGGTTTGGTGGAAAAATCAATAAAATAGATAAACATTTATTTAATGATATTTAAAAAAGAAAGAAGAATACATAATTATCATGATCAAAACTACAAAGAGTGAACTGACCACCAATGAAGAGGAAATTAAAGGAATAAGTAAGAAATATTTTGCCAAATCCAATGCCACCAAAACACAATATTAGTTAAATAGATAAATATTTACAAAAATGTCAGCTAAAAAAAATAAGAGTTCTGATAATTTCCTTTGATGACACCAACATGATGCTGATTCCTAAACCAGGAAAGGCCAGAACAGTCAAGAAAATCATAGATCAATCTCTGCAAACACTATTGATACAAAAATTTTAAACAAAATATTAGAAAAGATATTGCAAGTTTTACTAGGTTAATATGCCATGATCATGGTTAGGAAGAGCTGATGTAATAAAAATGACAAGTCTAATTAAATTCTTTGTTCAGTTACATACTAATCAAAATTCTAAAAAATTATTTTGAAGAGGTAGAAAAGATAGTAACAAAATTCCTTTGAATTATCAAAAGGCCAGGAATATTGAGAGAATTAATGAATAAAAATTCAAAGAAAGGTGGGCTAGTTCCATCAGATCTAAAATTATAGCATAAAGCAACTGTCAACAATACTGCCTAGTATTGGCTAAGAAATAGAGAAGTGGAGCAGTGGATTAGATTAGTCACCGAAAAAACCTAAAATGCTAGTAAAAGATTATAGTAATCTAATGTTTGAAAACTCCAATGACTCTAGCTTCTGGGATAAGAACTTGTTTTTTGAGAAAAACTGCTGGGAAAACTGGAAAATGGTATAAATCCTCTTTATACTATAAATAGTATATTATTGATTTATTTATACTATAAAAAAGTATAAAAAAGGAAAACCTAGACATTGATGCACATTTCACACCCTATATAAAATATGTCAAAATGTTTGTGGGAGTTAGACAATCAGGTTGATATTATAGAACAAGAGGGAGAAGAAGTAATACTCTGTCATTTAGATCTCTAGGAGAGAGTGGAGTTTATGACCAAACAAGAGCTAGAAAGCATTATAAAATGCAAAATGGATGACTTCAACTTTATTTAACTTAAAAGTTTTTACACAAATAAAACCAATGCAATCAAGATTAGAAGAAAAACAGAAAGCTGGGAAACAATTTTCACAGCTAGGGGGTCCAATAAAGGTCTCATTTCAAAAACATATAGAGAATTCAGTCTCAGGCACTTAATAATTACCTAGCTGTGTGGCCTTGGGCAAGCCACTTAACCCCATTGCCTTGCAAAACCTAAATTTTTTTTTATAAAAAGCAAAGATATTCTTTCCTATTATTTTAGTTTGGTTTGGTTCATCCATAAAAAACAAGACTTTATTGAAGTAACATAAAGAAAGGGGAAAAAATAAAACAAGGACAAGAACAAATCACTATAGGGACTTCTTTCCAAATTGACAGTTTTATTTGGCATTGACATAGACTTAATGACTACTCTTTGGATCAAAACATTCAATTAATTTCAAGTCCGCATAGTTTTATTTTCTAGTTCACATCCTTTTATCCTATCTACTGCAATTGTAACAAATTTTTTCTCAATTGCTTTACTAAAATAGAGGTAAAAATATATGCCATATTTCCTTAGACAAAAGTGTAGTATTGCTGTCAAAAAGAAAATGAGTTTGGTTTGGTATGAGATGTTTTTGATGAAACCACAAGGGATCTTTGTGATTTCTTTTTCCTTCTAGAAATACAAAAATCATCTCTTCAGTAATACATTCTGGAATTCTTTGAAGAATTAAAGTCAGGCTTATTGCAATTCTCTGAAGAAGCAATATTCTATTTTCTATATGTTTTCCAAAGACTGATGATAATGGTTTAATCAATCATATCTATATTTGCCCAGGTATCTAGGTTGCATTTTACGTGTGTGGGTGAATTAAACTCATTAAAGAAACCTAGGGACTTTCTTCAAATTTCCAT
Source organism: Macrotis lagotis (assembly GCF_037893015.1). NCBI lineage: Eukaryota > Metazoa > Chordata > Mammalia > Peramelemorphia > Peramelidae > Macrotis > Macrotis lagotis. The sequence continues at coordinate 714,404,946 of NC_133658.1, forward strand.
CCTTTTATAAGTTATTTTGACTCTATGAATCCTTTATATTCTCTGTTCTTTTTCCAAATTAAAAAGCATGTTCCTTATAGAGAAAAAAGAGACAACGTAAGAGTTGAGCAGTTGTGCTTTCGTTCTGTAATAATTTTCTCAATCTATCTTTAACCATAATCATAGCACATCTTCAGTTCTCCTCTTTTGTGGTATATCAAGAATTATTTTGTGTTTAATGTAAACTTTGAGAATATTTAGAAAGTTAGCCCTCGATAATATTTAATCACAATGCATTGACCATATTTATGTCATAAAAGGAATTTGGTAGGACTCTTTAATTACTTTTATCTATTTTTATTTTTCTCCTTTGTATCTAAGGCATTAGAGTGGTTTTCATTCATAAATCCTTGAAATAATGTTACGCATATATTTTAGTCATGACTTTCAAATAGTATAATATTTTTAAATTATTACTTCTGAATATATTTCCAGATCAGTTGTTTTTTCCATTAAATAAGAGTAGCTTCTACTATAGCCCTCAATTAGTCACAATTATTCTATTACTTAAAAATGAAAGGAAAATTTTACAGTAAACAAGATAAAAAAATTAGGCTAATGTGATTTTTTTTTTTTGACAGCACTGTGAAATGTTGTAATTCAAAAACTAGAAAGTAAAAAAGCAGACACATGGAGCTATTTCTTTTATAACTTGTCAATTGCAAGATTTTCGTTTTTTCAAGGAAAAAGGTAGACTAAAGTTCTCAGTAAAAAATTTATTTGGCAATAATAACAATGAAGACCAACAGAAATCAACAGCCTTTTCCCATACTAATTTATAAATTAATATACTCAGAAATCACAAGAATAAGATATCAAATAATGGAGGCCACATATAGGTTTCTGTATGGTGATCAGAGAATGGGGCTGTTAACTGTTACTTTATTATTCAACCTGATCAAAAAAATGTAAACTGTCTTATTCAAAATCACATGTTAAAATCCCTTTTGTGCTGTAGCAAGAATTATTTTGTTTTTAGTGTAAACTTTGAGAAAATTTAGGAATTTACCCACAATATTTAATCCCAATAAATTGGCCATATTTGTCTCACTCAAAGGAATTTGGTTGGACTTTTTTATCTCTTTGTATTTTTCTCCTTTGCTTCTAACACATCAGAGTAGTTTTCCTTGACAATGCCTTGAAATAAGGTGTGCAGAATCTTTTTTACATTATGGCTTTCAAATATCCCATATTCTGAAATTATATCTCCTGAATCTAGTTGTTTTTCCCCAATTAGAAAACTCATATTTTCTTCTATTTTTTTCCAATTTTTTATTTTGCTTTATTGTTTCTTGATGTCACTTGGTTTCATTAGTATTAGCTGATAATTTTTAAGGAATGACTTCTTTCAGTGAGCCAACTTTAGCATTTGGACAATTTTTATTTTTTTGGCTGTTTTTTTCAATGAATTTTTGTGCATTCATGTGTATATATAAATGTGAATGTATGTACAACTTTACCAAGTTGTTCATTTTTTCATGATTCTTTTGCATTTAATTTTTTTCTTACTTTTTCCTTTTCTTCTCTTATTTGATTTTTGAAATCCTTTCAAGCTCTTCAAGAAATCTTAAGCTTATAATTTAAGGCTTCACATTAACTATTTTATTATTATTGTCCTCTTTTTAGTAACCATTTTGATCTTTTCTTTCAACATTATAACTTTCTGTAATCTTTTTTTTCCTTTTTCTTTTTTTCTTCGGCTTTGCTAGTTTTCAGACTATATATTTTTTTGCTTTTAAAGTTATGGTAAATTTGGATTGTGTTCCTGAGATAGCAGGGACACTGTCCCAAATTTCAGGTTTATTTTGCTGTTATTTTTCTGAGCTAATTCTAGTGCCCTGTCAGGTTTTGTTTTTTTCAGGTGGCGTGAATAATGAACCACTGACCTCCAACATCACTGTTCCCTTGTGACTGTGCACTCTATCATGTTAAAGTTCCTTTTCACCCTGGGAGTGGGATCTGGGTTTGTCAGCTGAATTCACAGTTGGACAATATAATAGAGTCCTGCACCCAGTGCCATCAAAGTGTAACTGAATTTCCTTCTGATTAGTTGTTCGTTGTCCTCATTATTTGTGTACTGAGATCCATGAGTGGCTACCAATGATTCCATTGTCCTCTAATGTCTAAACTGGCTCTCTGAGGCACAGCTTTCTGTTGGCTTGCCCAGTCCAGTTTGTCTATGTTGAACCTTACATTGTACCACTGTGACAGACTTTTTCTCTAGATATTTTAAGGTTTGGGCTTGGAAAATTTTTTCATCTTATCTTTTTGTTAGTTTAGTTATTCAAGAATTCATTATGGATAACTACTTTAAAATTGTTCAGAGGGGAATTTGGGAGAGCTCAGAAGAGGTTCTTCCTTACTCTGACATCTTGGCTATAGAAGTTCAGGATAATATTTTAATGATGAAGTTTCAGGTTCTATCATAGTTCTCTCAATAAGACCAGGTTTTATATTAACTTTTGTTCCAAAAGAAACATTAGGATTTATTTCAGAGAATGTATTATTTTGTAATGGATTACAATCTACATTTATTCAAGTACAGTCATATCATCTTCTTCTGGAAAATCATCACAACTTTTCAAACCCTGAATTCCCGTCTGAATTTCTTGTGACTCTATTCCCTGTAGAACAATTGGTCAGCAATAGAACTCTCTTTAAATAAGCACTTCTTGTCCAAGTAGTCTTCCCACACTATATTGACAACATTACTGTCAGTGTATTTTATCCCATGAATTCTTGACCCAAGTCAAAACCTTTTGCAGGCTCAGCTTCATGAAGTTTCCACACTGATTTTTCTCCATTATATATTCAATGTTGTCATTGATTTCCATCACCAAATGGCCTTGAATGACTTGTTTATTCCAATATCTGAAATATTTGGAATATCCAAAGTCTAAAGATAGGCAGTTATTCCTGCAGGAATCATTATTTATCTATTCTCTCTTCATGTCTTTGGTGAATGCTGAGTAAATCCCAGGCTAACAAATCTTTTTGGTCACCTTGTAAAACAAGTGGCAATATTACACTGACTCATTTCCTTATAACTGCTTGTGTACACCCAACTTTTTCTATTTTAAGTACTTGAATGCCTGAAACATTTAGAATCTTATGTATCTTACCATTAATGATGATTAAAGGTGGGGCTTTCTTTTTATACAGACAATATCAAGTGTGTGTGTGTGTGTGTGTGTGTGTGTGTGTTATGTGTGCATAATGACTAGACTGAAGTTGGTCATTCAGCAATAAATTTTTACATGGATTTTCATCCATGAGAGTCTGCTTGGGTATTAACAAATAATCACTTTAAATGGGGCACCTAGGTGGCATAGTGAATAGAGCACTGGATTTGGAGTGAAAAGAAACTGAGTTTACATTAGGCTTCAGATACTTGATATTTACTAATTATGTGACCTTGGGCAAGTCACTTTAACCCATTGCCTTATCAAAGAAAAAAACAAAAAACCCTGAATTATAATTTATATTATCTTTAAAGTATTAATGTTAAGAATATTATTTATTTATATTTTATTATATATTAAAATCATTATTTTATAATTCAATATGCCCATTTTGTGTTGTAATGGACATATTAAAAGTATCTGTCTGACTATCTCAATGGGGACTTATTTAAGGGGTAGGGCTTATATTATGACTATAATAAAAATTTCATGCTAGGGTTTATTTTGGGGAAAATATAACATCTCAACCTCTTGTGGAAGATGATTAGGGCAGTGCCTTTCAGATTTTAACAATGAAATTTCTTTAGTCATTCATTTACCAAATTTAAATCAAGTTAGATTAAGAAATACATACAACACACATATGAATTTGTGCCTGTATGTATATATATGTGTGTGCATATAACATATGTGTTTACATGAATATGTTTGAATGAATATATATAATAAAATCATTCAAAGAGAATATATCAAAATTTCATCCCTACAAGTTTGAGTTTTAATCACCATCTAAAATGAATAAATAGTTCTAGCTAACATAATATCTTATGTTTTAGTAAAGATCTGTTTCCAAGAAAAAAATGAACCCAGCATTAAAATGACTAAAAATGCAAAATTACAATTTTATATATGAAAATTAAATCTCTTTTAAGAATTTTATTTCTTTTTCCATATTCTGCTGTACTTTCTCTGGAGTACCTGTGAGGAAACCACCCCAAAACAGTATTAATTATTTAGTACCTAACCATGATCAAATTAAAACAGTTTCAAATATTAATTTGTTCTCATTTGGGTAAAGTTGAATTATAATTATAGCACCTACTTCCCTGGATTGTTGAAAGGATAAAATGTGATCATGTTTTACAAACTACTTTGCAAATTATGAAGCATGATATAAATAAAAATTCTTCTTCTCCTCTTTCTTCTCCATCTTCTTTATAGTTATTCTTCACCAGAGGGAGCCAAGATAGAGGAGGAAAGGCAGAGACACCAATGAACTCTCTCACAAACCACTCCAAATACCTTTTAATAATGACTCTAATCAAATTCTAGAGTGGTAGAACTCACAAAAAGCATGAAAAAAAAATTTCCAGCCCAAGACAACTTGTAAGATCCATGGGAAAGGCCTGTTGCACCAGGGTTAGAAAGGTTCTGCAGCAGCTCCAGTCATCCAAGAACATACCATAGCATACCTGGGGGTGCCTGAGTCTGGCAGCATTGAGGGTTTGCAGACCTTTCAGTCCAGGGATTACCAAGGACAACTTGGAAGGTCAGCAGGAATACTCTGCCCCATCAAAATGAGAGTGGAACACAGTCCAACACAGGTCTCAGTGGAGACCCAGCCCCTGGACACCAGGAACAGGCTTGAGGAGCCACCCCACTGTTGCTTCCAGAGGGCTTAGTCCAAGGATAGTAAGGGGGACAAGGGAGATTTCAGAGATCTCTTTGATATTTCTGTGGCAGGACTCTATTGCCTTGCTGATATTCAGATACAAGTCCCAGTTTGGGACCCAGTGTCGGGAAAATGAAGAGATGTGCAATAGAATTTATGGCCTTCAGTAGAGTAGGAACTATCTCTACAGTTCCAGAGTAGAAAAGAATGCTTGGGGGAATTCACAGACCAGAGCACAGACAAGGAGAGTAGTCAGAGCATCTAAAAGACTTTGGAAGAACTGAGAACTTGTAATTCCATGAGGGTTGTCTCTGAAAACAGCTGGGGAAAAAAAAACCCAAATCTTGGGTTAGTGTGTCCTCCACCCTGGAAGCAGAGCCCCACCCTAACAAAGAATTAAGATAAAGTCATAACTTGGGGAAATGAGCAAACTAGAAGAAAAAATTCAGCTATATATAATAACTTTAATCCTAAGGAGGAACAAGATTCACACTCAGAAGATAACAAAGTAAAGCTTCTGAATCCAAAGTCCCCAGGAAAAATATGAAAGAGCCAGGATGATTTTGAAAACCAAATAAGGGAAGATAGGGGAAAAATTGGAAACAGAAGTGAGAGCAATGCAGGAAAATCATGAAAACAAATTCACCAGCTTGGTGAAGAAGAAACAAAATACAAAAGGAAATAACATCTTAAAAACCAGTTTACATCAAATGAAAAAGCACTCTAAAAGACCAGTGAGGAAAAGCATGCCTTAAAAAGCAGAATTGATCAGAATTGATCAGATGTAAAGGGAGATAAAAAAGCTCTCTGAAGAAAATAATTTCTTCAAATGTAGAATGAAAATAAGGGAAGTTGATAACTTTAAAAAACAAACCCAAAACAATGAAAATCAGAAGAAAATGTGAAATATGTAATTGGAAATACATCAGATTTAAATGAGATAATTTAAAAAATTGTAGAACTAGTTGAAAGTCATGATGAAACAAAGAGCCCAGACTTCATTTTTAAAAACATTCTTCATGAAAACTGCCCTGACATCCTATAAGCAGGGCTAAAATAGAAATTGAAAGAATCCACCAATCATTTCCTGAAAGAGATACCAAAATGAACATTTCAAGGAATATAATAGCCAAATTTCAGAACTCCCAAGTCAAGTCGAAAATATTACAAGCACTCAGAAAGAAACAATTCAAATACCATGGAGCTACAGACAGGATGGCACAAATTTTAGCAGCTTCTACATTATGGGCTCTTAGAATGTATATTATTATATTCTGGAAGGCAAAATCAACTATCTAGCAAAACTGAACATATTTTGTCAAGGGAAAAGATGGACATTCAATGAAATAGGACACTTTTACCTTTCCTGATAGAACAACCAGAACTGAATGTAAGGTTTGATCTTCAAGTACAGGACTTAGGGACTTCTGGCCAAGATGGCAGAGAGAAGCCAGGCAGTCCTAAGCTCTCTTGACTTTCCTTTAGAACCAATATGAATCACGTCTCTTAACAGAATTTAGATCCACAAAATCCAGAGAAGAACAAAGGAGAATAACATCTTCCAATAAGGTCTGTCTCAGGGAAGTGTGGGTGAGCCAGGGGCAAAGGGCAGAGAACCAAACCTGGGACAGTGGGGTGGAGCCTGGGGACTAACCTGAGAACGGCTGAAGAAGCCTTGGCTGTGTGAGCAGTAGACAGGTGGGAGATTACTAGTGAAGCTAGAGGGAGAGTTCCATTGCAGCAGGTGGGAGAACTCCCTGTGGCAGCTAGACGTTGATTCGATCAGTTTGGCTGGTCTAGAAGACTGGGGCATTGAGCCCTGTGTTTTCAGTTGTGTCCCCATATTTCCAAATGAGTCTTACCCCATCCTTGTGGGAGAAGGTGACTTCACAGAACAAACATAGTAACAGCCCACCCCATCTCCCCAGGCTCAGATATGGGCAGCAGATCATCCTCATTGCTGAATGAGGATTAAGGAGATTAACTATATATATAGCAACACATTATTGGAGGATAATAAGATCCTATTGCCCCCCATACCTCCAGTCCTAGGAAGGGCCACAAACCAACATCACAGGCACTCCAGAGAAAGTGTCCAGCAAACCCTAACAGAGTTAGGAAGCACAGTGAGCAAAGCCTCTAGGGTATTCAAAAGCAAACCTCTGAAAGCCAGCCCCTCCCCAACACAACATCCTAGGAAAATGATGAAAGGCCAGCAAAAAGAGGACTTCATGGAGAAATACTTAGAAGGAATAGATTCTAACCCAAAGAAATCTAGCACTTCTGAAGAGAATATGAATTGGTCTCCAGTCCAGAAAGACTTCCTTGATTAAATCAGGAAAAAACTTAAAAATCAATTGGAAAAATTTGTAAAAGAAACACAAGATAAAATTTACACTTTGCAAGAGAAATTAACATCCTGCAACAAGAAATAAATTGTTCAAAAATACAATTATACAACTGCAAAAAGAAAATAATTCTCTTAAAACCACAATTGGGTCAAATGGAAAACACCTTCAAAAATAGAATGAAGTAATTGGAAAAGGAGTTGTAAAAGGTAAATGAAGAAAACTCGTTATAAAAAGAGTGGAATCTATGCAAAGTAATGTATTCGTGAAAGAACAAGAATCTGCTAAACAAAAGCAAAAACATTGAAAAAACAGAAGAAAATGTAAAATACCTCATCATCAAAACAGGTATCCTAGAGAATAAATCCAGGTGAAACAATTTAAGACTCATTGGTCTCCCTGAAAACATTGAGGATAAAAAAAGCCTGTAATCCATGCTGCAGGATATACTATAGGAAAATTGCCCTGCAAAAATAGCTATTGAAAAATATATTGATCCCTGTTTCAATTTGGGCTCCCAAAAGGGATCCCCAAAATGAAAACAACAAGGAATCTGGTAGATGAACAAAATCAAAAACTATCACATAAAAGGAAAAAATCCTGGAAGCAGTAAGAAAGATAAAGAATCAGATATCAAGGCATTAGAAGGATTACACAGAACCTGGCTGCAACAACATCAAGTGATAGAAAGGCCTAGAATATGATAGTCTGAAGAGCAAGGGAGCTTGGAATGAATGAAGAATTCAATAGCAGACAAAACGGAGCTTTCTCTTCCAGGGGAAAAGATGGACATTTAATGAAATAGGAAAATTCAAACTTCTCCAGATGAAAATGTCAGAACTAAATAGAAAATTTGGATTTCAAGCAGGAGACCAAAGAGATAAATGAAAGGGAAAAAGAGAAAAGGATAAAAAAAAAACTCTTATCCAATATGATGAAACTGGTTATATTCCAATTGGAGAGAAAGATTCTCCTAAGAATTGAGAATTGTAAATCTATTAGACAGGATATATTTAGCCAGAAGTAATGGACATTTATGACTTGTCTGTGACTCTGATAGAATGATTTAAAAACAATATCTCCTTAAAAAGGGAGGACAGTAAAGAGACAGAAAGATGGAAGAGACTGAATGAGATAAATTACATTACATGTAGAGGTACAAAGGACCTACTGAAATAGAGGGGAAGAGGGGAGGAGGTAAGGAGTGCCTGAATCTTACTCTCAACACATTTGGCTCAAAGGATCAACATATACAGATTGAGTTAACTTCCAGTTAATCTGTCTTTTTTTTTAGGTTTTTGCAAGACAATGGGGTTAATGGCTTGCCCAAGGCCAGACAACTATTTAACTATTAAATATCTAAGGCTGGATTTGAAATCTGGTACTCCTTACTGCAGGGCTGGTGCTCTATCCACTGTACCTCCTAGCCACCCCTTTATCTTATCTTTCAAGTAATAAGAGGGAAAAGGGGGAGGGGGTAAGAAAAGAGTAACAAATAGAGGAAGGGGTGGAAAAAGAGACAAAGGGAAAGGAGAAGGAAAGGGGGTTGGATTTAAAGGGGAAAGCACACTGAAGGAGGTAGTGTTCAGAAGCAAAATACTGGGGAACATAGATAAGGTGAAAAATGGAGAAAAATACAAAAAGCAGGAAGATATATGGAGGGGGGGAAGAGTTATTATAACTTTTAATCTGAATGAATGGGAATGGGAATTTCCCTTGAAATGCAAGCAAATAGCAGCATGGATTAAAAACCAGAATACTACAATATGCTGCTTATATGAAACTCATTTGAAGCAGTGAGCTACATATAGAATAAAGGTAAAAGATTGGAGTGGAATACATTATGTTTCAACTGAAATGAAAAAATCAGGTGAAGCAATCCTTATTGCAACAGCTGCAAAAAAAATAGATCTCATTAAAAGAGATAAGAAAGGAAACTATATCATTTTCCAAGGTAACATAGACAATGAACGATATTAATACTAAAAATGCATGCACCAAGTAGCATCCACATTCTTAGAGGAGAAGCTGATTGAATTACAGGAAGACATAAACAGCAAAACTCTACTTATGGGAGATCTCAAAATCCCTCTCTCAGAATTACATAAATTTAACTATAAAATAAATAAGAAGGAAGTGAAAGAGGTAAAAAGAATGTTAGGAAATCTAGACATGATAGACCTTTGGAGAAAATTGAATGAGAATAGAAAGGAATATAATGTTTTTTCTGCAGTACATGACACTACACAAAATTAATCATGTAATAGGGAATAAAATCCTCATAATCAAATGCAGAGAAACAGAAATAGTGAATACCTCATTCTCAAACCATAAGGCCATAAAAATCATGTGCAATTATTGTCCATGGAGAGATGGACACTGCATAACCTCATTTTAATGAATGAGTAGATCAAACAGTAAATTGTTTATAGAATTAATGATTTCATACTTGACAATGACAATAATGAGACAACATACCAAAACTAATGGGATACAGCCAAAGAAGTTATTAGGGGATATATATATATATATATATATATATGTATATGTATGTATATCTTTAAATTCTTACATGAAAAATGAGAGAAAGAGGAAATCAATGAGCCAAGTATGCAACTAAAAAATTAGAGAAAGACCAAATTAAAAACCTCCAATTGAATACCAAATTAGATATTCTAAAAATTAAAGGAGAAATTAATAAAATTAAAAAGAAGAAAATTATTGAACTAATAAAACCAAGAGTTAGCTATATGAAACACCAATAAAATAGATAAACCTTTTATTAAAAAAGAAAGCAGATGGAAATCAAAGTTATCCACAGTCAAGCTCTGAATCTTTATTGATTAGAGAAATGCAAGTTGAAGCATCTCTCAGGTACCACCTCACACCTCTCAGACTGGCCAATATGACCATAAAGGAAAATTATCAATGTTGGAAGGGATGTTGGAAATCTGGGACACTAACACATCATTGGTGGAGCTGTGAACTCATCCAACCTTTCTGGAGAGCCATTTGGAATTATGCCCAAAAGGGCAATAACAATGTGCATGAAGCACATTTGATCCAGCAATATGTCTACTGGGCCTATACCTTGAAAAGGTCATGAAAAATGGTAAGAACATCACTTGTACAAAAATATTCATAGCAGCCCTGTTTGTGGTAGCAAAGAATTGGAAATTGCATGAATGTCCCACTAATGGGGGAACAACTGAACAAATTGTGGTATATGAATATTATGGAACACTCATTCTATTAGAACTCAGGAGGGATGGGAATTCAGAGAAGCCTGTAAAGACTTACAGTAATTGATGGTGAGGAGATGAGAAGAACCAGAACATTGCACACCCTAACAACAACATTGTGGTGATGATCAATTTTAATGGATTTGCTCATTCCTTCAGTGAAACAATCAGGGACAAATTTATATTATCTGCAACAGAGAATGACATCTGCATCCAGGGAAAGAACTGTGGAGATTAAACAAAGACCAATGACTACTAACTTCAATCAAAAAAAATTGTCTTATGTACTACATAATTTTGCTATCTCTAATATTTTATTTTTTCCTCAATGATATGATTTTTCTCTCAATATACTTAATTTTTATCTCTCTCTCTCTCTCACTATATATATATATATATATATATATATATATATATATATATATATATCAAGGAAATAACAAAAATTATCAGACTTCTTTCTGGGGGGGAATTTTCAAATTCAAAACCTTACAAAATATATGTAGAAATTACTCATGCTTATAACTAGAAAACAAAATATTTATTAAATATAACTTCTGCTACAATATTTCAGAAGAGGAAATAGAAGAGAAAATAAAAGAATATATTAATGTAAAGAGGACAAAAATGTGATTAGGACTTATTATTTCTAATAATTAGAATGTATGCAAAAGAGAATACCAGATAGATGGAAGCCGTCTCACTATTTCCACTATTATAAGAATTAAGCAAAGGAAAAGAGAACACAAACAGACACACAGCTATAACAACACATGTACATTGCATGAACTGACGCTGAATGAAGTGAGCAGAACCAATAGAACATTAAACACATTAGCAAAGACTTTGTGGGATGATCAACTATGAGGGAGGCAGCTTCTCTCAACAGTTCAGGGATCAAATACAATCCTGGCAGGCTTGCTGTGGACAAAGTCATCCAAATCCAGAGAAGAAAAGCTATGAAATTCAAATACATACTATGTTCAGTTCTTTAAAACTTTTATGCTTTCCCTTTCTTATTTTTTCTTTCACCTTAGTTCTAATTCCTCTTACACAAAATGACTAATATATAAATATATTAAACATATGTATATCTAATTAAATATCAAGAAAGATAAATATATACTAAAGAGTCTATGGATAAAATGAAGCCCACCTTTTCAACAAAAGGACTACAGACCTGTGTGATTCCATAAGGCCTGTAAACCTTAATATCTTTTATTTATACAGCAAAAATATTTTCAAAATATCTTTATCACATATTATCTTGTTGGATCTTCACAAAAGTATTGTGAGGTAAACACAGTACACATTATTAATATTTTACAAATAAATAAATTAAAATAGGTCAAAAGATATTTTCAGAGTAAAGTTAAGATAAAATCTGATTCTGATACTTTCTACCTACATGGCCTCAAGTAATTCAAATTCTTTGGGCTTTCCCTACCTTTAAAATGGTGATGGAGTCTTAATATCTTTAGATCTATTCTACTGGGAGCCCAATTCATTAATTATTTATATATTTGGTTCTGATGTCAATATCTTTTAAGAAATTACAATTAGGTTGATTTTTTCAATTTTTTTCTCCCTTGCCTTTATGAGGACTTATACATTCTATATGTTGATTTTAGAATGTCTTTATGATTTTATTGTTTAACTTTCAAAGTAGATTTCAATAAAGGAAGATGTCAATTTTACTTACTATATAGAAAAAGCAATGCTGAAAATCAGATATGAAATAGTATCAAGGAGCTTCCATTATACTTTGTGTATACAATAAATATTCAAATAATACAAAATTATTTGAGAAAAACAGAAAAATTAAGCACTATTGAGTGGGTAGGGATAGAGTTTAACTCTTTTTTTTTGTTTGATGTACTTTTTATCAATCTGGTGAACTTCATGGATCTCTTCACAATAACATTACCAAATTAAGAAAATAATATATGCATATTTAAAAGACATTATGTTAAATTACACATCTTTTTTTCAAATAATGGATTGCAAATTAAGAACCTTTGAATTGAGATAAAAAGAAAACACTTAATTTAGGAATGGCACCTGTGTTTATATTTGATGAGAGCTAGAAATTCTAAATAGAAAAGTGAGATATTAAATTTCATGAATAAATTGGGACAATCTATGTGAAAGTTAGAAGAATGAGGATAGAGTTTCAAATCTAGGAATCATGTCATATCCCATTTTGTTTATAATAGTTTATTGTTGAATTTTTCTATCTAGATAGTACTACCAAAGCGCATGTTACATAAAGATGGAGTGGTTGCCTGTTGCTCTATTGTCCTCCTTAATGTCAAACTGAAGAGTTAGGGATGAACCTCTAAATGTACAGGTTCCATGAATCAATCCTACGATGCTATATAATTTGAGTTAACTAGGAAATCAATGTTTATTTAAGTGCCAACAATGTATGCTCTAGGCATTGAACCAAGGGCTGGGAATGCAAAGAAAGATAAGTGTCATTCCCTATTCTTAAACATTTCACTATCCAATGGGGGAGACAGCAATAAAAAATGTACAAACAAGCTAGTTAGAGCATAACTTGAGAAAAAATAACCAGAGGGTATGAATAAGAATTTCCATGCATATATTTTTTCTTGAAACTACTTATAAGCTGTAATCACCTATGGGGCTAATGAGTTCCATATGTTTACCATCTGCTGTACAAAAATCTACATTTATTTTGTCCAAACTTTTTTTTTCCTTTTTGTGTTTCAAGGAGTATTTCCTCCATTGCAGTTGTCTAGTAAACTCTTAATATTCCTTATAGAAAATGAATAATATTTGTCCTTCAGATAACAAAAATATTCTGTGTGATGTCTTCAAAACAAGTCTTCTGTTAAAACTGTGTTTTGCATTATTTTGTCACAACAAAAGAAAAAAGATCTTTCTTGATAATTGAATACTTTTAACTTAATCCTTGATCTTTTAAATTACTTTTATAAGACTATCTACAAGTCTGTGATAATGACCACAAGGTAAAATAATCAGAACTCTACTCAGTATTTAATGTGTTAATGACCCTTGGTTTTATACATGGAAGCAGAAGAGAGAAACAATTTGTTTGATGGCTTACTTTTTTAATGAAGTCTAATATTTTGTTCTTTATCACAATATACTGAGCCCATATTTTCAAAGACATTAGCAGACTTTTGCATTTCTGGTCTCATTTGTAAATGATAGTTTTGCATATATGAATTTTAGATCATTTTCTCTTTTGTATTAATTCTAAATAATCATGATTCACCATTGTGCAATATCTGTATAAATAAATAATTTGACCAACAATTTCAACTAAGCAATACATAGCTAAGAACCTTTCACTTCATTCTCCAACTCAAGATATGTTGTGACTTTCTATTGTCTCTATGATAACAAACTTTTTTTCTTATTTGAAGTTCATTAAATCTAGTTTTAGGTTAAGATGACAAAAAAGGAAAATGTTCAATGTTAAAGAGCATGTGGGAAAACTGGGACATGAATGTATTTTTGGTGGAGTTGGGAAATGATCCAGCTATTCTGGAAACAATATGGAACTATGCCAAAAGGGCAATAAAACTTTATATCCTTTGATCTAGCAACACCAATCCTAGGTCTATTTTTGAAAGAAAACATAAAAAATGGGAAAAGGATCAAATGATCAAAAGTATGTTAGTAGTTCATTTTGTAGTAGCAAGGAATTAGAAATTGAGAGGATGTCTACCAATTGGAGTATGTTTGAATAAGTTATGGTATTTGAATTTTATGGAGTATTACATGAGTGGTCAGACTCTAAAGAAACATGGAAAGACTTGCATGAAGTGATACAGAATGAAGTGAGCAGAAGCAAGGAATATTGTACACATTAATAACAATATTCTGACATTATCAACTATGATGGATCAATTCCTCTCATCAGTAAGGAGATCAAGGACAATCCTGAGAGACCTACTCTGAACAATGCCATCTACAACAAGAGGAAAAAGAAAAATACTGTGGAATCTGGATGTAGAGCAAAGAAAATTATGTTTATTTTTTAAAACTTCTTTTGGGGTTTTCCTTTCTTTCTAATGATTTTCCCTTTCCCCTTAGTTATAATTCCTTTATTACAACATGACTAATATGAAAATATGTAAAACAGGATTGAACATGTGCCACTTTTACCAAATTATTCACCACCATGGGGGTGGGGGTGGGGAAGAGGGTGGTAGAAAAATGTCGAACTCATAAATTTGCAAATGGATAAATTTGAAAATTACCTTTCCATGTAATTTGAAAAATAAAAAGAAATTTAATTTGAAAAAAAATTCAGCTTAGTTTTCCAAGGATATTGCATATTAATTCCTTTTACTCTTTGATACAGCCATACTAGCTAGCTTGCCCTTCCTTGAACCCAGCAATATATATCTTGTTTCTGTGACTTTTGCACTAGTTATCTTGCCTGCCTACAAGTATACCATCTTGACTTCTTCCACTATAGATCTCTTCCTCTTAACACTTTTTCTAATTATTTTTAATACCTAGACCAGTGCCTTACTGAAAAAAAAAAAGGTTCCAAAATTTGCATTCTCTGGTCTTGTACATTTCTAAAGGACAAATTCAAATAGGTTTTATATAGGGTTTATGTAAAATCCCACATGAAGCTTTTTTTCTAGTTCATAATTTAATCAATTTGATGTGGTCATGCAGGTATGTAGGGAAAAAGTTTTGATATGTAGTATTATCCATGGAGTGACATAATCATGAAATTAACATGTACCTATCTGTATTAAAAAGAGGAACACTAGGAGTCGGGTAATCAGCTTAGTAACTAAGGCAAATTAGTGAAAGAAATGGCAAACTACTTTAGTATCTTAGTCAAGAAAACCCCAATGAGGACAGGGAGAGTCAGACACAACTGATAAAAATCATTATTAAACATCCTCATATCACCATTACTGACAACAGCAAAATTAAAAATAATAACCACAAAGGGAAATAAAAAGCAAGCTATTTATTTATTTTTTGTGCATATGTGTCTCTGTAGTGTATAGTTACAATACAACTCAAGGGTTATTGTTAAAGGCAATGGGACCTAGTTAAATTTCAGAATCAAAATTCTAGAGATTTTCTAAATATAGAAGTGTCAAAAAATTAATATTATACTCTAAGACAATACTAAAATACTAAAAATACTAATGTTTCATAACATAAAAGTTAACATTGTCTAATAGCTCAAAAAAACCTGAGAGGTCAGGCATAATTCAAATTCTCTACAATACCCACCCTTGGAAGAATAGGATATGATAGCTACCATTAAAATCACCTTCAAAAGGTCACCTCGGGAAATTTCCCTGGGGCAATAAATAGGGGTCAAATATAATTTTACAAGGCATATTTTGCAGCTGCAAAACATATTTTAGCTATAGTTAAGCTTCTAGGAGCCTGAGCATAAAACTCTCTCCTAGCCACTCAAAAATGAGCCATCAATATGAGCACGTTTTTCATTATATATATACAGGAAGCATAAGAGCTCAGATAGCAAATCTGGGTCATCAAAATCAAGTTCCCCAAATTGGTTTACATAATTCCTTGGAAATTAGACTTTATTTTAAGAAGTTTCTGCATCCTAATAATTTAAATTCTGTGTTTACTGTGGTGAAAATTCCTTACATAAACTGGATAGGATTCAAATTCAAATCACTTTCAGAAAATATATAGAGAATGTTAATTTTAGTACTTATTCAATTGTTTTCTACTAAGCAACTATTTTCTCTGTCTCTGCATATGAAAATACCTATGACACAGGAAAAAGGGTAGAATTTCTTCTGAAATTTAAATACTTTCCATTAAGTTCCATTTGTCTAAAATGTTTGTTGACTTTTAATAGAGCATATTAAATTTTTAATTACATTAAGTTCTTGTCACTCTTACCTATAAAATTCCTACCAAAAGAGTATACAAAAAAACTAATTTGTCAGTCATGAGAACCATGGTAGATATTTAACTTAAGGGCTAGGAAGTAGACTTATTAATTCACTAGTATTAGAAACTCCTTCTACCAAAAAAAAAAAGGTTGATACTTTCTTTAATATATATATATATATATAGCTTTAGGTTTGAAAAACAGGTGTAGTCAAGATGGCAGAGTAAAGACAGGAATCACCTGAGCTTTCCCCAAAACACTATCAATACCTTTATATTATGACTCTAAACATAGTCTAGAGTGGCCAAACCCACAATTAGGCATGGTGAAATAATTTTCAGCCTAAGATAACATGAAAAGTGTAAGAGAATGGTCTTCTGCACTTGAGTGACAAAAGACCTGCTATACAACCTAGGCTGCACTGGGGTGCACCAACCTTAGTTATTCAGGGCGACTGGATCAGTAGCAGCAGAGGTGGTTTTCAAACCTCTCAGCCTAGGGATTGCCAAGGACAACATAAAAGGTTAAGCAGGAAAAGTCTACTTCACTGGGGAGAGATTGGATCAAAGTCCAGCACAGGCCTCAGCAACACAGACCAGACCCCAGTAGAACAGGAGCAGGCCTCAGCAGTAGCTGCTTCCAGAGTTCTCAGTCTTTGTAGGGTAAAGGGGTCAGAAGGAGATTAAAAAGGTCATTGAGGCAGAACTACATTTCTTTGCCTCTGGGTCACAGTCTGGGGCCTCAATCTCAGGAAAAAAGCTTAAGCACAACAGAGCATACTGCCACAGCAGAGCAGGGAGCCTTCTCCTTACTGCCAGAGAAGAAAGTATTTGTGGTCACCTATAGACCAGAGAACAGACAAGGAGCATAGTCATAACATCTCATAATACCATGAAAGGACTAAAACTTGTAGTTCCCTAGAAGTATCTCTGAAAACAGATGGAAAAACCCTCCAAAACTTGAGACAATATGCTCTCCATCCTGAAAGCAGAGCCTCATCTTAACAAAGAAATAAAAATGGAATCATAGACTGGAGAAATTAGAAAACAACAAAATAAAACAAATCTGTTCATTGGCAGTTGTTATGGTTGTCTGGAAGTTCAAAATACAAATACAATTAAATAAAAATGCAAAGCTTCTATATTTAACACTTGAAAGAAAAAATATGAATTTGGCTCAGGCTATGGAAGAGTTCAAAGATTATTTTGCAAATCAATTGGGGGGGGGGGCAGCTAGGTAATGTAGTGGATAGAGCTCCAGTCCAGGAGTCAGTAGTACCTGAATTCAAATCTGGCCCCAGACACTTAATAATTGCCTTGCTGTGTGACCTTGGACAAGTTACTTAAACCCATTGCCTTAAATAAATTAAAAAAAATTAGAATGAAGCAAAGGGAATTTGATGACTGTGAAAAATGAAAAACAAACCAATAAAAAAGAATGTAAAAACCAGAAGACGATGTGAAATAGGTCACTGGAAAAACAACTAATCTGGAAACCTCAGGAAGGATAATTTAAATATCATTGGACTCCCTGATTGCCATGACCAAAAAAAAAAATGAACCTAGACAAGATCAAGAAATCAAGAAAAATTGTGCTGATATTACAGAAGTAGAGAATAAAATGCAAACTGAAAGCATCCACTGATCTCCTCATGAAAGAGTTTCCACAATGAAAACAATCAGGATATTATAGTCAAATTTCAGATCTCCCAAGTCAATGATAAAATATTGCAAGCAACCAGAAAGAAAAGAATTCAGATATCATGGAGCCACAGTCAGGGTAGTTCAAGATTTTACAGTATCTACTTGGAATATTATATTCTGGGAAGCAAAACCAAGAATTAACTACCCAGAAAAACTAAACATATACTTTCAGAGGAAAACAAATGAACATTTAATGAAATAGAGAAATTCAAACATTCTTTATGAAATGATCAGAGGTGAAGAGAAAATATGATCTTCAAATATAAGACTCAAGTGAAACATAACAAGCTAAAACAGGAAAGGCAAATTATAAGGGGCTTAATGATACTGAACTTTTTATATTCAGATACCTCAAATAAAATTTGTCATTTGTTAGGGCAGTTGGAAAGAGCATATATAGGACTAGGTGGGAGTTGAATTTGAAGAAATAATATATTAAAAAGATGGAGTTGAAGGGTAAGAGAAGAATGAACTGGGTGAGAGGGAAATTGAGACGTAGACTTGGGTAAAGTTATTTCACTTAAAAGAGGCAAGGAAAAGCTTTTACATCGAAGTTGAAGAAGTGGGGAGATGAGGGGGGGTGAGTAAATCTTATTGTCATCAGGATTGGTTCAGAGAAGAAATAATATACACACTCAATGGTAATTAGAAATAGATTTTTTTTCCATTTAAGAAAGGATGAGAATAAAGGGATTGAGGGGGGAGGGGAGGGAGGTTAGGGTGGGAGATGATGGGACAGGAAAGATTGTTGGAGAGGGAAGTCAGATACAAAGTAATTTTGAAGAAGAATAGGGTGAAAGGAGAAACAGAATAGAATAAATGGATATGGGGTATAGAATGGAGGGAAATGCAGCTAGCAATAGCATCTGTGGGAAATAATATTGAAACAATTTTCTCTAATAGAGACTTTAGTTTTCAAACAGAGGAACTGAGTCAAATTTACTAAAAAACAGAGATACCCCACAAATGATAAATGATCAAAAGAAACAAATAATTTGCAGCTGATGCTATCAAAGCTTTTTAAATCATTTCTTTAAAATGTCCCAACTCACTCCAGATTGGAGAATTGTAGATTGGAACAATTCAATACTTAGTGAATTGACTTATAGGACAGAAAGAGAAAATGCGAAATTTTGGAAGGGATGTAAGGACAACAACAATGCATTGTAGAAGAAGTTGTGAAATGATTTAACAATTCTGTAGAGTGACTTGAAGCTAGTAGTGCCAATGCTACAAATATTACATAAGAGATGAAAAACAGAAGGGAAAAGGATATTTATATATATATATATATATATATGTATATATATATATAAATATAATATAAATAAATGTAAATATATATAATATAAAAATATATAAATATATATAATATAATAAATATATTTATATTTATATTTATACCAACTCTTTTTTGGTAGCAGGGAGTTGGAGACTGAGGGGATGCACATAGATTGGGAAATGGTTGATGAATTTGTTATATGATGAGTAAGATGAAATGCTATTCTGCTATAAGAAATGATGAACAGGACTTTCAGGGCAGAGTCAAGATGGTGGTGAGTATAAGCATAAATTAAACCTCTACACAGACATCAAGGCTACAGATTCCACCAGAAAAAGAGTGAAGTAAGTTCTCAGTTCAAAATATCATGGAGGATCTTCAGTAGAGTTCTGTCTCTTTGGGGTGTAAAGTAAAACTATAGCCCAGCATTTGCAGGAGAGGGGAGAGTCAATGGAAGGCTCTTAGTCATAGCACAGCTGAGGTCCCAGCTCAACCAGAGAGCAGCCCAGGTCCAAGCTTAGTTGCTTTGGCTACTATTGGAGGAAGTTGTTTAGAGGAAGGTTATAAAAAGGTTCATGAAATGATTTGGCTTTGCATGATGCTTTGTCTCATGAAAATTGTATGTCTATGCAGGTTACTCAAAAATAGAGTGCAGTACAAATTACCTAAAATTGGATGTGATTTATGATTTTGCATGTACTCAGTGACTATGAGGCAATGTTTCTTATCAATCCATCAAGTAATCAACCAATCAACCCTTGAGAAAGGTACTTCTATCATGGCAGAAAAAAGGAGAATGCTTTGTGGTTTTTGGTTAAAAGATAGGGTTATATCAATAAAGACATGAAAAGAAGGATTATACTAGGAGAATGTTAAATATTAGAAGATAACACTAAATGAAGAGGCACAAAGACCTATAATAGTAGAGGGAAAGAAATGAGTGAACACTGAGTAAATTTTACGCTAATCAGATTTGGCTCAAAGAGGCAATAACATACATTCTCAATTGGTTTCACAAATCTTACCTAATCTAGAGAGAAATAATAGGGAAAGGAAAAGAAAGGGGAAGAAGGAAATGATAATTAGAAAAACAAAAATGAAGGCAAAAGTAAACAAGTTAAAATGGAAAAAAGTTAAAGGGAAAATAATCCAAACACTGGTGAGGTGAGATAAGAAGAAAGGAAAAAAGAAATTTATAAATGGGGAAACATAAGTTGGAGGAATGAATGCTCCAATAAAATAGAAGCAAAGAGCAGAATGGTTTAAAAACTAGAATCCTTCAATATGCAATTACAAGAAAGACATTTGAAAAGGAGAGGCAAACACAGGGAAAAAGTAAGAGGCTGCAGCAAAATACATTTTACTTCAGTGGAAGTAAAAAAATCAGGGATAGTTATCCTGATCTCAGACAAAGAAAAAACAAAAATAAATATCATTAAAATGGTCAAGGAAGAAAAATGCATCTTCTTAAAATGTACCATAGACAATGAAATTATATCATTATTAAAAACACATGCACCAAATAGAACCCAAATTCTTAGAGGAGAAGCTAAATGAATTTAAAGGAGACAGACAAGAAAAGGCATAATAGTTGGGGACTTTTATCTCTCAGAACTGAGTAAATATAACTACAAAATAAATAAGAAGGAAGAAGATGAATAGAATCTTAGAAAATATTGATATGATAGACCTCTGGAGAAAAGGGAATGGGGATAGAAAGGAATGTATCCTTTTTTGTGGTACATGACACCTATACCAAAATTGATTGTGTATTAGGGCATAAAAACTTTGCAATGAAATTCAGAAAGGCAGAAATATTAAATGCATGTTTTTCACATCATGTTGTACACATTAATAACACTGTAATTAACCAACTAGAATGGATGCAGCTCCTCTCAAAAGTTCAGAAATCAAGGACAACACTGGAAAAAGAAATGCAGAATTTGCATGGAAACTATATTCTCTTTTTAAAAAAACTTTTCATATTTTTTTCTTTTTCATCATGGTTTTCTTTCTTTTCTTTTAGTCTAATTCTTCTTATATAAAATGACTAATATGTATATCTGCTCAACATAAATGTTTTATATACAACTTTTACCCGATTTTTTGTCACCAAGGGGAGAGGGGAGGGGAGGGGAGGTGGTAGATTAAAATAAAATGTCAATTAAAAAAGAAAGAAATGATGAAGAGAATGTTCTCAGAAAAGCTAGCATAGTAAGTAATCAAAAAAATAAAATGAAGTGTCAATTAAAAAATAAAGAAAGAAATGATGAAGAGAGTGTGTTCACAATTTAAAAATTATATGAGCAGATACAATGGAAAATATACTATATACAAAGTAGTCAAAAAAGTTGCATCATCATCATCTGTGAATTACCTTTTCTCAGCAATGTTATTCATTTCATAGAAATAGATGATGATGTCTGAATACAGATTGAAGCATACTTTTTAAAAAGCTTTGTTTTTCCAAGAGGTTTCTCTTTTTCTTTGAAGGGGAGTGGTTTATGTTTACTTTACAACATGACCTTAGTGGTAATGGTTTTCATTACTGCACATTTTTAAGTTCCTCAATGGAGGAGAGTGGGGTGGGTGAAAGGGCGTGAATTTGCAACTCAGGTTTCTTAAAAGTGAATGTTGAAACTTGTTTTTGCAACTAACCAGGGTAAAAATAAAATTTAGTACCCAAATAGATATTAGAGTGCAGCTCTCTACTGTCTTTCCGGAGGTGGGAACTATGGATATGGGGTACTGAATATAGTGTGAGAATGAATTGATGTGTTGTTTAGTTTTTTAGCTAGTTCAGTATGAATTTTTTCTCATTTTCCTTTGTCATATAGAATAGTTATCTGCATGAGGAGGGGACAGATATATTGGGAAATTAATTAACATGAGAAAAATTAATGGAACATGAATGCAAATAAAATAGATATAAATAGGAAAAAATGAAGTCTTGAAATAACAAATCAAAACAAAACAAAAAACAAATATATAACTATGGCTCTCTGGAATGAAGAATATTCCTTATTGTTTATCAATGACTATATAAATTAAACAAGATTTGAACTCGGATTCTTTTTTTTAATAGCCACTACCAAATAGCGACTCTTTGCAACATTGTTTCATCAGAAGAAAAATAGACAAAAATTTTAATTTGGAAAGAGAATAATTGACATTGAGACAATAAGTAGGCTTATGTAGAAACCTTCAATTCAATTCAATATAACCATAATCCATATTAGATGCTTATAATAAGTAATAGAATTTAAGAAAATAAAATCAAACCAAAACAGTTTTACTTTCAAGGAGTTATATTCCATTGAAAGGGAATAGACCTTGAATTCAGGAAGTTCAGAGAACAAAAAGCTTGGAGGACAAGGAAAAACATTCTTGTGGTTCAGTCACCTGAACTGAATCTTAAAGGCAAATAAAGATTCTAAGAGCAAGAGGGAAGGAGGAAAACTATTACAGTTATTTTAAGGGAAAACCTGTGCTAAAATGAGAATGTCTGTCTGCGTGTATGTGTATGTGTATGTGTGTGTGTGTGTGTGTGTGTCTGTGTCTGTGTGTGTGTTTGTGTGTGTGTGTGTGTGTGTGTGTATGTGTGTGTGTTTTCAGCTGTATCTGACTTTTTGAGACCCAATTTAGGATTTTCTTGGCTAAGATAATGAAGTAATGTGCTATTTCTTCTCTCTCCTCTCATGATCTTTCCTGTATTTTGTGGGCGCTTTTTTGCATTTTGTTTTAACATGCATTTTTAAACTTTTTTTAATTTTTAAGCATGAAACTTTGTTTCAAATTATCTCCTTTCTTTACACCCCACTCACTGTCACTGAGAAAGCAAGCTATTTGATATAGGTTAAAATATGTAGTCATGCAAAACATTTTCATAATATTCATTCACCTCCCCCGTAAAAAGAAATCTCAAGAAGAATAAAGTGAAAAAAAAAAAGAATGCTGCAATCTGTATTCAGACACTATCAGCTCTTTCTCTTGGGATGGATAGTTATCTTTGTCATAAATCCTTCAGATCTGTCAGGATCAAAATACTTCTGAGAAAATGTAAGTCAGTTGTTACTTTTTATATAGTATATTTCCCATTGCATCTGCTCATGTAAGTATTTCCAGGTTTAACTGAGAGCACTCTGCTCAAACTTTCTTCTAGCAGAATAGGATTCAATCATAATCTCATAACACAGTGTGTCCAGTCATTTCCCCAACATAAGCATTGCCTCAATTTCCAATTCCTTGGACCAATAAGAAGCAGCTATGAATATCCTTATACATATAGGTCCTTTACCTTCCTGTTTTCATCACTTTTAGAATATAGACTTAGTAGTGCCATTACTAGGTCAAAACCCTTTTTATAGTCCTTTTCCCCTCCAATAATGCATTAATTTCTTATTTTTCCTACATCCCCTCCAACATTTGTCATTTAATTTTTATGTCCAAGTTACCAATCCAATAGGTATAAGGTAGTAACTCAGAATTGTTCTAATTTTCATAGTGAGCTAGGACTTTCTTTTTTCAAAATGGACATAGATAGCATTGAAAACTTCATAAAAACTGTCTATATCATTTGATCATTTATCAATTGGGGAATGACTCTAATTTTTGTAAAATTTGACCCAGAACTCTATGTTTGAGAAATGATGTCTTTGTAAGGGAAACTTGTTTCAACATTTTTTCCCATGGTTACTATTGCTAATTGCATTTCCCTCCCTCTTATTTCCCAAAATATCATTTAGTTACTGTCTTCTTTCTCCATGTTGCTTCTCAAAAGTGTTTTGAGTCTGATTTGCCCCTCCCACAGTCTTCCCTACCTCCTCCCATCCCCCCTCCAATTTTCCTCTAGGATAATACAGATTTCTATATCCAATTGAGTGAGTATTTTATTACCTCTCTGAGATAATCCTGAAGAGAGTAAGGTTCACTCACCTCCCCCTTAAATACCCCTCTCCCAATATACTGCAAATTGTTTTCTTATTTTTTATATGAAATAACATTCCATTCTACCTCTCCTTTTACCTTTCTTCCAGTACATTCCTCTCTCACTCCTTAACTCTACCAACTGTGCCTTATCTAAATATGCTCCTTCTAACTGCCTTAATGAATGAAAAAAATTCATATGAGTTATCAGTATCATTTTTTCATGCAAGAACATGAGCATAGTTCAACATAATTAACTTCCTTCTGATTTGCCTCTCCTGTTCATGTTTTTATGCTTCACTTGAATCTCATATTTGAAGATCAAATTTTCTATGCAGTTCAGTTCTTTTCATCAGGAAAGTTTAAAATTCATCTGTTTCTTTGAATAACCATGTTTCCCCTGATAGAATATACTAAGTTTTCTTGATTCTGGATTGTAATTGGGGCTCTTTTCCTTTCCAAAATGTCATATTCCAAGTCCTATGATTCCTTAATGTAAAAGCTGTTAAATGTTGTGCTATCCTGACTGTGGCTCCATCATAATTGAATTACTTCTGCCTAACAACTTGCAATATTTTCTTCTTGACTTGGGAACTCTGAAATTTGGCTAAAAACTTTTTGTTTTGTAATCTACTCTGGAAATTATTGGTAGATTTTTTTCCAATTTCTATTTCATCCTCTGCTTTTACAATATCAGGGCTCTTTTCCTTGATACTTTCTTGAAAGATGATTTCTAATCTCTTTTGTTCTGATCATGGCTTTCAAGTAGTCAAAAAAATTTTTTAAATTATTTATACTGGATATAATTGCCAACTAAGTTGCTGGTCCAATGATATATTTCACATTTCCTTTTAGTGTTTTATTTTTTATTTTTATTTTTCTTGATTTCTCACAAAGCCCGCAGCTTCCCTTTGTTCATTTCTATATTTATAGGATTTATTTTCTTCAGTAAGCTGTTGTATCTCCTCTTCCTTTTGACCAGTACTGCTTTCTAAGGCATTCTTTTACCTCATTGACATTTTGGACCTCTTTTACCATTTGACCCAATCTGGTTTTAAGATATTATTTTCTGCAATATTTGTGTGTCTCCTCTAAGCTGCTGATTCAGTTTTCATGATTTTCTCACATCACGCTCATTTCTCTTCCCAATTTTCTTTCTACCTCCCTTCTTGATTTTCAAAATCCTTTTTTTGAGTTGCACCATTTCCTGAGACCAATTCAAATTTTTCTTGGAGGCTTTGGATATAGGAGCATTAACTTTGTGATCTTCATCTAAGTATGTTTTCTTCTTTCCTATCATTATAACAACTGTCAATGGTCAGATTTTTTTCTTCTTTCTTTAGCTCATTTCCCTAGTCTATGATATGCTTTTACCTCATTATGATAGATTTCTACTTCCAGAGTGGAGGGTATACTGTCCCAAACTTTTGTGCTTTTTTGCAGCTATTTTCAAAGATACTTCTAGGACCCTGCAAGTTTCCAGTTTCTCCAAGGTGGTATGATTTAAGAAGGGGTATTGACTGTTTTCCTGGCCTATACTTTGGTCTGTGAATGACCACATGAGGCCGTTTTTCTGGCCCAGGACTGTGAGGAGGAAACTTGCTCCCCTGGAGCAGCAAACTCTGTTGTGCAACTGCTCCTCCTCTTACTGAGAGTCTAGAGTGAGACACTGGTACAGATCAGAGAATGGGCAAAGCAAAGGGTCCTGTATCAGTAATAGAAAAGTTATCTTTGTAATCTCCATCTTATACCTTTACAATCTGTGGACCAAGTTCTCTGGAAGCAGCAGCCTCTGCTGATGCAGGGGAAGGACTGTTCCTGGTTTGTTGGGGCCACATCTGCACCTCTGTGATCTCTGTTGGATTGTACTCTACTCTCACCGCTGTACAGTAGACTTTTACCTCAATTTATGCCTAATATTTAATATAAAGAATAAAAATATTTAATACATATAATATAGCATAATTTCACTATAGAAATGAGGACATTTCTTAAATATATATATATATATATATATATATATATATATATATATATAATATATATATATACTCTGAAACTGGATATGAATATGAACTAAATATTTTAATTAGCTTAAAAAATCTAAAATACTCTCAAAGTCTCCTAAAACTTCCACATAAAGAATATATTGAAGCCAGTCATCTCTTCATTTCCCATTCAAATGCATTCTTCTGGACCTTATTCTCTGACAAGATCACTTCATTAAAATAATTCTGAAGTTCCTCATCAGGGGTCTAAAATCTTTCATGATTAAATATGGTGAAGATGAAGAACTCCTGTCAGAACCCTACCTCATAGTAACATTCTCTTCATTTCCCATCTAGCTGCCTTATTCTGGACTTTGCCCTTATACTCCTGGGCTAGGCCCAGTATCTGGTAATTAATTAGAGTAGGGGAGGAAGAGTTAAGAAATTATTTATGACTGATCTAATAACAATTATTAAATAAAATCATTTTAAATACATGTATTCCTCAAGTATGAAGAATGGAATTCTAGTCAATATTATGTCAACCAATTCTATATTACTTTCTTATGATCCATAAATGAAGACTCCAACATTCAATTCATTTGCATCACTTTACAGAGATCAGAAGTGTTCACATTAATGTTGGAATTCAAACTCAATTCTTGGGGCTAGGGGATCAGAATTCCATGCTCATCAAATCCTCTCCCAAACATTATATATCACCCACTGACAAAATTTTTTTGAAAGTTCAAGAAAACTAGCCAAAAAGAATTCCATAGTATCTTTCTATCAAAAAAGTTTTTTTAAAAGTAGAATACCACAAAAAGTTTTCACTTGAAAAATGGATTGTACCATCCTGATCTTAATTTTGTAATTTCAACAAAACAAGCAAGGTTACAAATAGTTTTCTTCTTGCAAAATACCATTAATCTAAGCACAAGAAAATGTTCATGATTTCAATGCTTTGAAATTAAATTCAAAAAACCATTCTTCAGATTTACAGTAAAACTTAGCATGTTCTATATACAGTAAATTCACATTCATTTTGTACAGAATAGAAAAGTCTCTACAAGAAAAGTATTTTAAAGCCTCAGTCCCTTGATATGTACTAGTTAGGGAAGTCTCAGCATTGTCTCACTAACACTAATACTAACAATAATAAGAATAAGAATTCCTTAAACATTAGAATTGAGCAAAAGGAAACTAATGACTTTATGAGAAATGAAGAACAATAAAAAAAATCAAAATAATGGAAATCAGAAAACATTGTGAATTGGAGGCTCAGTAAAGTGAAGCAGCAGATAGAACCACTGGCCCTGGAGTCAGCAGGACTTGAGTTCAAACATGACCTCACAAACTTAATAAAATACCTAGCTGTGTGACTTTGGAAAAGTCACCTAAACCCATTGCCTTGCCAAAAACAAAACAAAACAAAACAAAAACAAAAACAACAAAAATACTTCAGTGGAAAATCAATTGACCTGGAAAAATGGATCAGCAAAGGATGATCAAAAATTATTGTGCTAACTGAATGTCAAGGTCAAAAAAAAGCATCTACACTTCATTTTTCAAGACCTAATTAAGTAAAACTGAGAAATTGAAAGAATCCACTGATCAACTACTGAAAGAGATTCCAAAATGAAAACTCCCAGGAACATTATAGTCAATTTCTGGAGCTCACAGGTCAAGGGGAAAGTATCCAAGTAGCCAGAAAGAAACAAGGTAAGTATTATGGAACCATGTCCAGGATAACACAAGATTTAATAGCTTCTATATTTAAGAGTCAGAGCACTTGGAATATGAAGTTCTAGAAGACAAAGGGGCTTGGATTACAAATCAAGAATCAACTAACCTAGCAAAATTGAGTATACTCTTTCAGGGGAAAGGATGGCTATTCAATAAAATTATGGACTTTCAAACTTTACTTATGAAAAAAACAAAGCAGGAAGAAAAAAATCTGACTTTCAAATATAACACTCAAGACATTAAAAAACTAAATAGGTAAGGGAAATCAGAAGCATCTTAATAAGATTAAACTTTTCTTTCTTCTATAGGAACACAATACTGGTAACTCATAAGAACTTTTTTCTTATAAGAGGAGCTAGAAGGAGTTTGTTGTTGATGTTGATATTATTGCTATTTGTACTTTGTTCAATAAGAAGACCTCAATGTCAAGGAGGTGATGCCATGATTTGTACATGAATTGGATTTGAGAGATAGGACAATATGCTAAGTAACTAACCTCAATTTCTCCTCTGGAGCCATCTAGGTGCAGTGACCACATTTGGATCTGGATGACTTAAATGGTTATTCTACTCATCTAGTAGGATGTGAACCAATCAGGGTTAAGTAGATGTCCAAAGTCACAAGCTGGTAAGTGGCACATGTCTGAGGGAAGATTTGAACTCAGGTCCTCCTGACTCCAGGACTGGTGCTCTAACTACTGCACAAACTACCTACCCCAAGAAGGAATATATAGAGAATATATAAAAGACACATAAATATGAAAAGATAATATTTTTTAAATTAAGTGGTAAGAAGAACATACTAAGAGAAATGGAAGAGAGAGAGAGACAACAGGATAAATTATCTTACGTAAAGGGGGCAAGAAAAATGTTTTACAATCAAAAGGTGTGAGGTGATGTGAGTGAATCTTATTCTAATCAGAACTGATTCAAAGAGGGAATAACATTCACATTCAATTGGGAAAAATTATCTAATCCTAAAGGAAAGGAGGAAAAGGGAATAAGAAAATGTGAGTTAGATAAAGGGAAGGTTAGAATAGTCAGAAGCAAAACAATTTTGAGGAGGGATAGTGAAAGGAGAGAGAGAATAAAATATACTAGGAGAAAAAGGGATGAAAGACACAACATTTAGGGATAGCATGAAAAAAAAATTTTTGAAGCAAGTTGCTCTTATTAATGAAGAAAGGCATAATTTCTCAAACATACAGAGTACTGAGTCAAAATAGGAGCCATTCTCTAACTGATAAAGGATCAAAAGATATGAAGTTTTCAGATGAACTAATCAAAGCTATCCATAACCATATGAAAAAAAAATGATCTTACCTCACCCTGAATTGGCAAAATGAAAATTAAAATAATTCTGAGGCACTACCTCATACCTAGTAGATCTGCAATAGGATAGAAAATGAAAAATGAAGAAGAGGGAAAATTGACACAGTAATGAACAGATGGTGAAGTTACAATCTAATTCAATCATTCTATAGAGTAATTTGAGACTGCTCAAAGAACTATAAATCCATGTATAATGTCTTTGTTCTTAAAATATTACTACTAGGTCTGTATCCCAAATGAGCTAAAAAATAAAAACAGTAAATAGAAAGAAAAAATGTGGGCTGGCTAGGTGGCACGTTAGATAGAGCACTGGCCCTGGAGTCAGGAGTGCTTGAGTTCAAATCTGGCCTCAGACACTTAATAATTACCTAGCCATGTGGCCTAGGGCAAGCCACTTAACCCCATTGCCTTGCAAAAAAAAAAGAAAAAAGAAAGAAAGAAAAGATGATCAGGATACTCTCAGAAAAACCTGTAAATACTTTCATGAACTGATGCAAAGTGAAATATATTGTCTACAATGTAACAATAATACTGCAATAATAAAAGCAATATTTTAAGCAATGAATGACAGTTATTTGCAGTAATACAATGATCCAAGATAACTCTGAAGAATTTATATCAAATATCCTTCTATCATGAGAGAGAATTGATGGTGTACAGACTGGAGGTATACATTCTAAACTTTCTTTTTCTTTTTTTTAAATTTAAAATTATTAATTTATTTTTGAATTTTATAATTTTTTCTCTAATCTCGCTTCCTTCTGCCCAATCCCCATATAAGGGAGTCTCTTAGGATTTACATTGCTTCCATGCTATACATTATTTAAATTAAATGTGTTGAGAGAGAAATCATATCCTTAAGGAAAAAAAATAAAATATAAGAGATAGCAAAATTACATAACAAGATAATGCTTTTTTTTAAAATTAGAGGCAAT
Organism: Macrotis lagotis; assembly: GCF_037893015.1. Taxonomy (NCBI): domain Eukaryota; kingdom Metazoa; phylum Chordata; class Mammalia; order Peramelemorphia; family Peramelidae; genus Macrotis; species Macrotis lagotis. The sequence continues at coordinate 714,435,242 of NC_133658.1, forward strand.
AGTCTTTGGTCTTTGTTTGAAGTCCACAATATTTTAATACAGATGGTATTTTCCATCACAGATATCCCAAAATTGTCCCTGATTTATGCACTAATGGAATGATCAAGTCCATTAAGAATGACCATCAACCCCATGTTGTTGCAGTATACAATTGTTGTTCTGGTTTTGCTCATCTCCCTCAGTAACAGTTCATGCAAATCCTTCCAGGCTTCTCTGAATTCTCATCCTTTGTGGTTTCTAATACAACATTAGTGTATCATAATGTATATATACCACAATTTGTACAGCCATTCCCCAATTGATGGTCATATCACTCAATTTACAATTCTTTGCTACCATGCAAAAAGCTGCTGTGAATATTTTTATACAAGTGATGATTTTATGCTTTTTCATGATCTTTTCAGGGTATAGAACCAGTAGTGGTATTGCTGGATCAAGGGGTATGCACATTTTTATTGCCTTTTGGGTATAATCCAAATTACTCTCCAGAAAGTTTGAATGAGTTCACAGGTCCACCAACAATGTATTAGTGTCCCAGATTTCTCACATCCCTTCCAACATTGATCATTGTCCTGTCTGGTCATATTGGACAGTCTGAGAGGTGTGAGGTGATATCTCAGAGATGCTTTAATTTGCAGTTCTCTAACAAGAAATGATTTAGGCCAATTTTTCATATGACTATGGATTGCTTTGATTTCCTCATCTGTTCATTGGCTTTGTATATTTTCTGACTATTTTTCAATTGAGGAATGGTTTGTTTGTTTTCTAAATTTGACTCAATTCTCTGTATATTTTAGAAATAAGTCCTTTGTCAGAAATATTATTTGTAAAAATTGTATCCCAATTTACTATATTTCTTTTGATCTTGGTTACAGTGGTTTTATCTGTGCAAAAGTCTTTTAATTTAATTTTAATCAAAATTATCTAATTTGTTTTAATGATGTTCTCCATCTCTTCCTGGCTTCCCTATACATAGATCTGAGAGGTAAAATATTCCTTATCTCCTAGTTTGCTTATAATGTTGTCTTTTATGTCTAAATCCTGAATCCATTTTTATCTTATCTTGGTATAGGGTATGAGGTGTTGGTCTAATGCATGTTTCTGCCATACTGACTTAGAATTTTCCCAAGTTTTTATCAAAGAGAAAGTTTTTATCCCAAAAGCTGGACACTCTGGGTTTATCAAATAACAGATTACTATAATTACTTCCTGCTATTGCACCTAGTCTATTCCACTGATCCACCACTCTGTTTTATAATATAATTTTAGATCTCTTAGGCCTAAGCCACTTTCCTTTGCACTTTTTTCATTAAATCCCTGGATATTTTTCACTTTTTATTTCTCCATATGAATTTACTTATAATTTTTTCTAAGCAATAGAAGAAAATTTTTGGAATTTTGAATAGTAAGGCACTAAATAAGTAGTTTAATTTAGGTAAAATTGTCATTTTTTATTATATTAGCTCAGCCTATCCATGAGCAGCTGATATTTGCCTTGGTTTTTTAGATCTTATTTTATTTGTGACAGAAGATTTTTGTCAGTGTTTTCATGGAGTTTCTGAGTCTGCCTTGGCAGATAGACTCCTGAATATTTTATATTGTCTGCAGTTATTTTGAATGGAATTTTTCTTTCTCGGTCTTTCTGCTGTATGTTACTAGTCATGCATAGAAATTCTGAGAATTTATGAGGGTTTATTTTATATTTTGTGACTTTGCTAAAGTTGCTAATTGTTTCTAAACGTTTTTAGATGAATTTTTAAGATTTTCTAGGCATACCATCATGTCATCTTCAAAGAATGAGAGTTTTGTCTCTTACTTCACAAATCTAATTCATTCAATTTCTTTTTCTTCTCTTACTGCTGAAGCTAACATATCTAACACAATAATTAATAGTAGTGGTGATAACAGGCATCCTTACTTCACCCCTGATCTCATTGGGAATGCCGTTAGCTTTTCCCCATTGCATATAATGCTTGTGGATGGTTTCAGATAGATGCTACTTATCAATCAAAGAAACAATCCATTTATTCCTATGTCCTCTAGTGTTTTTAGTGGAAATGGGTGTTAAAGGCTTTGTCAGCATCTATTGATATTATCATATGATTTCTGATAATTTAATTAACTATATCAATAACAAACATAACAGTTTTCCTATTATTGAAACATCCCTGCATTGCCAGGAAAAAGCCTGCTTGGTCATAGTATATTATGCTAGTGATAACTTGGTATGATCACTTTGTTAATATTTTATTTAAGATTTTTGCATCTATATTCATTAGGAAGATTTCTCTATAATGTTCTTTGTCTGTTCTGACCCTTCCTGGCTTAGGTATCAGCACCATATTGGTGTCATAGAAAGAGTTGGTCCTCACCTATTCTGCCCAAGAATTTATATAGAATTGGAAATATTTGTTCCTTAAATGTTGGATAGAATTCACTTGTGAATTCATTTGACCTTGAAGATTTTTTCTTAGGCAGTTGAATAATGGCTTCTTGAATTTCTTTTTCTGAGTTATTTAAGTATTTGACTTCCTCTTCATTTAACCTGGACAATGTATATTTTTTGTAAATATGTGCCCATTTCACTTAGATAATCAAATTTATTAGCATGCCATTAGTATTTAAATTATTTCTTTCTGCCTGTTTAGAGAATATTCTCTTTTGTGTGATAATTCTAGAATTTGGCCACAATATTCCTTGATGTTTTCATCTTAGTGTACCTTTCAGGAGGGGATTGATGTATTCTTTCAAAAACTGTTTTACCCTATGGTTCCATGATATAAGGGCAGCTTTCCATCAAAAAATACTGTAGTATTAAGTAAGGCATTTTTCCCCTTCAATGTTGTCAGGAAGACCAGTAATTTCATATTGCCGATGAAGTATTTTACATTTTTTTCTATTTTTTCAACTATTTGCTTTTTTGTAACAGAATTTTGTATCTCCTGAAGTCATTACTTTCTATGGATTTCATTCTTTTTTTTAAGAGAAGAATTTTCTTCATTTACCTTTTGCAACTCCTTTTCCAATTGGACAATTATATTTTTGAAAGAGTTTTCCATTTGTCCAAGTTTAATTTTGAGAGATTATTTTATTTTTGCATTGGTCCAATTGAGTATTTCAGAGAAATATTTCCTTTTTGCATTTGCCCAATTTAGGATTTCAGGAAATTAGTTTCATTTTGCATTTTTCCAATTGTGTTTTCCAAGGATTTGTTTTCTTGTTGGGAGATGCTAATTTTCTCTTGCAAAATATTAATTGTTGCTTGAGTTTCTTTTCCCAAATTTTCCAATTGATTTTTTATATAAACAATTTATTATTATTATTGTTTTTTTTAAAGTGAATGCAAAGCTGTTAATTTTATATTTTTTAAAACAGATATTTAGTTTGAGTTTTAAAATTTTCCACCTATTCTTGCTTCCCTTCTCCCACCCCCCATGGAAGGCAGTCTGTTAGTCTTTACATTGTTTCCGTGGTATACATTGTATAAGCTGAATGTGACAAGAGAGAAATCATATCCTTATGGAAGAAAAATAAAGTATAAGAGATAGCAAAATTATATGATAAGATAGCTTTTACTCCCCTAATTTGAAGGTAAGTCTTTGGTCTTTGTTCAAACTCCACAATTCTTTCTCTGGATACAGATGGTATTCTCCATTGCAGATAGCCAAAAATTGTCCCTGATTGTTGCACTGATGAAATGAGCAAATCCATCAAGGTTGATCATCAAACCTATGTTGCTGTTAGGGTGTATAATGTTTTTCTTGTCCTGCTCATCTCACTCAGAATGACTTCATGCAAATCCTTACAGGCCTCCCTGAATTCACATACATCCTGGTTTCTTATACAACCGTAGTATTCCATACATACATACATACATATAGCAGTTTGTTAAGCCATTCCCCAATTGAAGGATATTCATTTAATTTCCAATTCTTTGCAAACACAAATAGGGCTACTATGAAAATATTTGTAGCAGTGATGTTTTTACCCTTTTTCATAATCTTTTCAGGCTATAGACCCAGTAGTGGTATTGCTGGTACAATGGGTATGCACATTTTGGGGGCCATTTGGACATAATTCTGAATAGCTCTCTAGAAAGGTAGGATAAGTTCACAGCTCCACCAACAATGTTTTAGTGTCCCAAATTTCCCACATCCCTTACAACATTGATCATTGTCCTATCTAGTCATATTGGACATTCTGAGAGGTATGAGGTGGTATCTCAGAGATGCTTTAATTTTCATTTCTCTAACAAGAAATGAATCAGACCAATTTTACATATGACTATGGATCGCTTTGATTTCCTCATCTGTAAATTGCTTTTGCATGTTCTCTGAATATTTTTCAATTGGGGAATGGTTTGGTTATTTTTTTTAAATTTGACTCACTTCTCTGTATGTTTTAGAAATGAGTCCTTTTTCAGAAATATTAGTTGTAAAACTTGTTTCCCAATTTACTACATTTCTTTTGATCTTGGTTACAGTGGTTTTATCTGTGCAAAAGCTTTTTAATTTAATGTAAACAAAATGATCTAGTTTGCTCTTAATGATGTTCTCTATTTCTTCCTTGTCATAAACTAGCTTCCCTTTCCATAGATCTAACAAGTAAAGAACTCCTTGATCTTCTAGTTTGCTTATAATAATGTTTTTTTCTTATGTCTAAATCCTGTATCCACTTTTGTTCTTATCTTGGTATAGGGTCTTAGGTGTTGGTCTAATCTAAGTTTCTTCCATACTAACTACCAATTTTCCAAACAGTTTTTAATAGAAGAGACTTTTTTTTAATCCCAATAGCTGCTCTCTTTGGGTTTATCTAACAGCAGATTACTATAATCATTTTCTGCTACTGCACCCAGTCTATACTAGTCCAATAGTCGCTGATTTTGCTGATGATGTATTTTACATTTTCTTCCATTTTTTTCCTTTGCTTTTAACAAAATCTTGTTATCTCATCAAGTCATTAGTGTTCACAGATTCCATTCTTATTTTTTTTAGAGAAGGATTTTCTGCAGTTTCCTTTTGCAACTCCTTTTCCAGGTGGTTAATTCTATTTTGATGGAGTTTTCCATTTGCCCATGTGGAATTTTGGAGAACCATATTCTTTTTGCATTTGCCCAAGTGAGGATTTGAGAGAATTATTCTCTTTTTGTATTTGTCCAGTAATATTTTTCTAAGGATTTTTTTCTTGTTGCAATGTGTTAATTTTCTCTTGAGTTTCTTTTCTCAATTTTTCCATTTTATTTTTAACTCCTTCCTGATTTCTTCAAGGAAATTTTATTGGCTGGAGATGAATTCATATTCTCCTCAGAAGTGCTAGATCTCTCTGGGTTAGAATCTATTTCTTCTAAGTATTTTTCCATGGTCCCCCTCACAGGCCTTTCTTCATTTCTTAAGATCTTGTGTTGGTGGGAGGGGCTGGCTCTAAGAAGTTTGCTTTTGAAGATCCTAGGGGCTTTATTCATTTGGCTTAATAATTCCAATATCTGTCCAGTAGGGGGCCTTGGTTGCTTTCTCAAGAGTGTTTGAAAGCCTCAGCAGCAGGTTCTCAGTTGACCTTGAACAATGGGCTGGGCCCTGAGGTAGAGACTTAATCTACCTTTTGTTTTAGTGAACTCTGTGGCCCACCCTGAGCCTGAGGGGATGGGGGTTGTTTGCAGTTTGTTCTGGGGAGAGGGCTCAGTGGAAAGTATGTATTTATGCTTCCAGCCTGGCTGGTTGTTTTTCAGGAATGCTCTGAAACTCTCTGTGCTGGAACTGAACTTCCTGTAGATCTTGTTCCCCTGGCCAGAGACTCTGTGGCTAAAGGTGGCTCTCACACCTTCCACATACCAAAGCCCCTGTAGCTAATGTCAATCATCTGGCCTCCACCTGCTACCATCCCTGCACTGACTCTCTCACTGCCAGCAGAAAACTTTATTTTTCTTGAGACAGTCCTTGTTGGTAGGTGTTTTTCTCCTAGCTTCTCTTTCTGGGTTTTGCTGATCGAATTTCTGTTAAGAGGTTTCTTTCATGTTATTTTTGAGAGGAATCAGAAGCACTTAACTCTGTACCTGTCTTCTCTCCACCATCTTAGCCAGAAGTTTCCAATTGGTTTTTGAACTCCTTCCTGATTTCTTCAAGGGCTGGAGACCAATTCATATTTTCTGAAGAATTTCTATATTTCTCTGGGTTAGGATCTGTTACTTCTGAGTATTTCTTCATGGGTCCCTCTCTTTGCTGGCCTTTCTACATTTTTCTAGGATCTTTTGTTGGAGGAGGGGCTTACTCTCAGAAGTTTGCTTTTGAAAACCTTAGAGGCTTTGTTCACTTGGCTTATGGGCATGCCAGTAAGAGGCACTGGTTGCTTTTTTCTGGAGTGTTTGAGGCCTTCTCCATAGGCCTGGACAGGGTTAAGGGTCTGAGAAGGGTTTGAATTACCCTTGAACAATGTGGGCTGGACCCTGGGGGATGTAGTTTATCTCCCTTTCACTAGAGGGAGCTTGGCTGCCCACACCTGAGCCTGAGGGGTAGAAGGGGTTTTACTCTTTATTCTGGGAAGAGGGCTCTCCTAAAAATATGGAATTTAGGGCACTGGAGAGGACCTGTGCTTTCTGGCTCTCTGCTCTCCATTCCTGCTTCACTCTCAGTCCCTTGAGACAGAACTTTTGATAGATCTTCTCCTAGCTTCTCTTTCTTGGTTTTTTCAATTGAATTTCTGTTAAGAGGTTTCCTTCATGTTATTTTTGAGGGGAAACCTGGCCATCTTGTCCAGCAGAAAACTTTATTTTTCTTGACGTTTTCTTTTGGGAGGGTCTATATTTTCTATCTTAACATGACTATCAAGTAAATGTTTTGCTTGACTATACAATTATAACTTCTCACTGCTTCCATGGGTGGGTTTGGAATTGGAAGAAGGGAGTGAAAATTTTTGGAAATCAGAGTTTAAAAAAATTTTTAAAAGTTTTTAAAGATTTTAAACATTTAAACATGGATGGGATGTTGGAATCTGGATAGAAGAATATCACTACTGACCTTAGAGAAGTAACTTAATAATGTCTGGGTGGAGGTCAAATTATAGACACTCAAATATTGAGTAAATGGCAAAAAATGGAATAAATAAGTAATAATTCAATTTAAAAAAGAAATGATTCTGGAACAAATGAATATATAATTATTATTGTCTAATGTCTATGGACATTTGAAAAGGTGAAAAACATAATTACTTTTGTAGTTGAATGAAAATATAATAATTAAGCATTTTTTCCTAATTATTCATATGTTTATTTTACATTGCTTTTTTCACATTTATCATTTACTAAATGCTTTCCAACAAGAATCCTATAAGGTGGTTATATTCATTTATGAATAAAGAAACTTAAATTCAAAGAGCTGGCTAACTTGTTCCTGTTCCTTGTTCTAGTATATACTAGACATGGAAATAGAATTCAATTCTTCTCATTCTATGCTTTCTTTCTACTACAGTACTCCTTATGAAAAAAATAAAGGAATTTAAATTATCTGTATATAACTATAAACAACTAATTTACTAGGAAAAATGTGTTTGAAGTCTCAGTGGTTAAACAATAACTAATGATATTTAGCAATGAAAAGCTTCCTGTATTATGAAAGTTATTAGCAGCCCATCTCCCTTGTTGAGCAAATTTAAATGATGAATATTTTTCCTCCTTAAAGAATGAATGATAGTTAAGCTTTTACTATATCTGCAAGGATCATCTTCTGCATTGTTTGAGTCTAGTCATTATTTTCTGAAAAATGAAAGAATCTAGGTGTTTGCTTGGAGGTTAATCAGAGATGAAAATGTAGTGACAACTTTTAATGCTTCACAGGCATCTAAGCTCATTATATTGGTACTGTCAATCACAGCACCACCAAATCATGGTACTCTTGAACTCTCTTCGCTATGCTTATTCACAGACAATTCTTTTCTATTCTATTTCATGGGATGTTTAAACATTCCATTCTATCTCCTCACAAATGACTTTTTGATTGATTCTCATAAAATTTTCTTGGGCAGAAAATGAAAATAAGATTTTCCCCCTCCTGTTCCCAGCAGAGTTAGGAGAAAGAACACCAGCAGGAAGCAGTGTGTGAGAGAGAACATGTGTGACAACATGCTGTGACCTGAAGATTACCTCAAGAGGCCTCCACTGTGTAGCTCCTCAGAGCAGCTGGGGCAAGGATGACTGATTGTATTAGTATTCTACCTCCAAACACTCTAGTGAATAATAAATAACTAATTCATGGGATCATAAGAATTAGTGCCATTCATTGTATTGGTGATAAAATTGAGGCCAAGGGACAGGAAAGTTTAAGCTTGTATTCAAATTCTTTCAATACTTGGAACAGAATGAACAAAAGTATATCTTTTTTTAATTTTTTTTTTTATTTAAGGCAATGGGGTTAAGTGACTTGCCCAAGGTCATGCAACTAGGCAGTTATTAAGTATGTGAGGCCAGATTTGAACTCAGGTACTCCTGATTCCTGGGCTGTTTCTCTATCCACTGTACCACCTAGGTGCCCTGAAAGTATATGTTAAAAATGTGGCACTGACAATATTTAAGTTTGTAGATATTATAATAGCATACATTTATGTAAATGTTGAAGGCTTCTTAGAGTTTTTGTTTCCCTCATAGCAAATTTGTGACTTGTTATTTTTATTAAGTCATTTTTCAGGTGTTCACTACCCATCATATCTTTTTGAGTTTTCTTGAGAAAGCCACTAGAGTAGTTTTGCCATTTCCAATTACAGCTAATTTTACAGATGAAGAACTGAGTGACTAGCCCAGGGTCACATACCTTGCATGTATCTGAAACTGGATTTGATCTCAGTAGAAGATTCTTCCTGATTTTAGGCACATTGCACCACATCCATACTTTGATTATTCCATTGTGATCAATGGAAGCCTTTCTACCCATGGCCTTTCATAAATATCCCTCCAAAAATAGATCTTGCTGAATCATTGCACAAAAATTCTATTCAATGAAAACTATGAAACTTTTCTCAGAATAAGGATTTAAAATGCATAGAATGCATAAAATAAAATTCATATATTAAAATGAAAACCAGCCATATTGAAACAGTGATCAAATTCTAATAAATAGACAAATAAAAAAAGCTCATTAATTCCAGAGTAAAAATCACTGAACTGGAATTTGGGTGAACATTTAAAATACTACTTTGTTACTGTGGTTATAATTGATCTTTTTATCTAACTTCTATTACTCTCACTACATGACCAGCTCATATCCATTTAGGGAAATATACTTTGGTTGCATTATTTCTATTATGCATATTTTACAGATGAAGAAACCGAGGAAAAGATGAGACAGATACAGAGAGACAAAGAGGGACAGAAACAGGGACAGAGACAGAGAAAGAATTAAAGTCTGAAAGGACAAAGAAAATATTCTCACAAGTAGGAAGTAGTGCCATTGTCTAAAGAAACTGATCTGGACTTCCAGGACAGAACCAAGATGGTGGCATGAAGGTAGCATGCTCCCTGATTTATTCCCTACAGAATGCTACATGAAGCTTCAACATAGACATTAATAACAAGATCACGATAAGCTTTCAACTGTAAACATCATGGAGAATCTTCAGTGAAGACCAGTATCTTTGGGGGGGAAGGGAAAGTAAAGCCCAGCTAAGCCTGAGAGTAGGAAAACCAGGAAGAGGCTCTAGCTAAAGCTAAACCAGTACAGTCCAGGTCCCACTTGATAACAGTATATGTCCTGGCAGCAATTCACTTAGCTTGTCTTACAATTCAGTTGGCAGGAAGGGTCCCAACCCCAAACAAAATCTGAACCCCTGAAACCCTGGGAAAAAAGATAAGCCTGGATTAAGAATAAAGCATTGCAAAGACAGAACCTAGACAAAGGAGAAAAGAAACTTCTGCAAAAGCAATACCATAGATGCATAACCAATGCCTTGGTCAAGAGTAAGCAAGGGATCAAACACCAGCCCAGCATATGAAGACTGGGTTTGTTTTCCCTATAACCCAGGTGCAGAAACTGAACAATCAAAATGAGCAAAAAAACCTATAAAAGCACTAACCAAGGAAAGTTACTATGCAGATAGAGATGATAACTGCTACTTTAGAATAAGAAAACAGTGAAAAATTATCTACCTGGGAAGTCTCAAAAGAGTTTATGAATTGTACTGAAATCCAAAAACTCACAGAAAAGCTTTAAAAATTTAAAAACCAAAGAAAAAAGGAAGAAGAAAAAAATGCAAATAAGAAATGAAAGTCAGGTAGGAATATCATGAAAAATTGAAATAAAAACCCAACTCCTTTAAAAATAAAAAAGTCAACTGGGAAAAGAAAGTAAATCTTCAAAAAGTAAAATTGATCAATTGGGAAAAGAATGCAACTCATCTAAAACTCAAATTGACCAACTAGAACAACTAGAAAAGGAATGCAATTCATCTAAAACTTAAAGAGGACTTATCAGTTCAACACTGAAGGATTAGAGCTAATCTGTAAAATTCAGCATATTCTCTCAGGGGAAAAGATGCATATTCAATGAAATAGAGGACTTTCAAAATTTCTGGATAAAAAGACCAGAACTAAATAAAGAATTCAATCTCCAAATAAAAAACTCAGGAGGTGCATAGAAAAGGCAAATGGAAAGGGGAAAAACAAAATAAAACAAATATTAATCAACCCTGTAAGGGAAGATATAACACTTCTAACTTTTGAGAATTGTATTTCTCTTAGTATAGTTGTGTTTTAGTACAGAAGATAGTATGCTGGTCTGCTGGTTTTGTTATTGATATAATCAATTATACTGTTGAGACCCTCAGATGTCCCAATATTGCTTCTTCTGACTCCCTTTTGTGTGCTTGCCCTGTGTGAGTTCTCCATAAAATAGTCTTTTTTGGCAAACATATATCTGACATTCTAATAACGTGCTCATTCAATTGTAGTTGCCCTGTCCTCTGCCGTAATGTTGGAATATTAGGTAGTTTAGCCTTGAGAAAGGACCTCAGCTGATCTTCAGAATCTCCCTAATGCAATTTATATGGAAGCTATTCAGCCTCCTGTATGTCACTGGTAGACTGTCTAGGTTTCACACACACACACACACACACACACACACACACACACACACACACACACAGTAATGTACTCAGCCCAATGGCTCCATAGACTTTTAATTTGGTAGTCAGTCTAATGCTTCTTCTTTCCCATAATTCCTTTTGGAGCCTTCCACATCCTGGGCTAGTTGTGACAATGTATGTATGAAAACAAATGTCAATGAGTACCTCCCTGGAAAGGACACAGCCAAGCTAAGTGAACTTCTCCACAGTACTGAAAACTTCCGCATTTTCTGTAATCAATGGTTACACATGTGGATAGTGTGGTGCTGCTATATGGAGCACATATGTTTTCATGGTGTTAATTGTTAGACTAAAATTAATACAAGTAGCAGAGAATTGATTCATACTTGGTTACATCTCAACTTCAGAGGGTGCAATTGAGGAACCAAACATCTGCAAACAAAAGATCATGAACCAACATTCCCTCCACTTTGCTCTTGAATCATAGCCTTTTCAATTTGAAGAATTTGCCATCAATGTGGTAACTGTCCTTGAGGCCATGTTCATCCTCTTTGAAGGCATTTGAAAACGTTGCTGAAAATATTATGCTAAAAAACATGGGAGCAAGGACACATCCTTTTTTTAACTCCATTGGTGACTGGGAAATCTCTAAAGTATTGTCCACTCTCCAGAACCTTGGCATGCATGCTATCATGAAATTGATATGCAATATTGACAAACTTTTCCACACAACGAAATTTTGACATAATTTTCCATAAAACCACCACAACTAATGCTATCAAAGGTCATAGTCAGATGTGCAAATGTTGTATGGAGAGCTCTGTTCTGTTCCTGGCAGTGTTCTTGGAATGGACAGCAAGCACCATTTTGAATGCTCCTCGACCCTTTCTGAAGTCACACTGGCTCTCAGTGAGATAACCATCTTCCAGGTGAAGGATTAGACTGTTGAGAAGGACTCTGGCAAGAATATTACCAGCAATAACTAAAAGAGAAATACCCCTGTGATTGTTACAGGGCAATCTATTCCCATTACCTTTTTAGAGATAGATGAAACAGGCATCCTTAAATTCATGGGGATTAACCTCTTCATGGCATATTAAGATGGAAAATTTCAGTCAACTTTTAGATGAACAATGGACCACTCACCTTGTAGATCTCAGCAGGAACAGAATCAGCACCAGGTGCTTTGCCATTTGAAAGGAGTCAAATGTACACAAAACTACTTCCTTACTTGGAACTTCAGCTAGAAACTGATTAATTTTCTTGAATGATAATGGTCTATTAAGAACAACATGAGAGTATTCAGTCCATCTCTGTAGAATCTTGTCCCTATTGCTAATCAATGTTGATCTATCACCACCGGGAGCTGAGTTGCATCTTAGGTCTTTGGTCCATAAATACCCCTCAGGACATCATAAAAGCACTTTGGATCATTACTTTCTGAATAAAATTTAATTTCATTTGCCTTCTTACTGAGTCAAGAGTCCTGTATCACTCTAAGCACAGCTTGCACTTTAATTTTGATGGAATTAAATGCTGCCTTCTTAAATATAAATTAACTATCTTGTTGGTAAAGACTATGGAGGTTCTTATTTTTCATTTAGTAGTTTCTGTATTTTCATCAATTTTCATCAAACCAGTCTTGATGTTTGCAAGTGTTTGAACCCAATGGGTAGATGCAGTGTATTCCAGATTTCAGAAAGTTGTCCAGTCTTTTTCTGCTCCAGTGTTGCAATTGCATGTTGGTTCCATTTTCTCTCCAATTTAGCAACTAACTATTCCCATTTAAAAAAGCAATTTAATCTCTTGATATTGATTCTTCTAAGTAGGAATGTTGCCTTGGGGGCCACTTCTTTGGAGGAATGTGAATATTTAGCTTGGAGAGGATAAATTTATGATCAGTCCAGCAATCTGCACCACACATTATCTTTGTCCCTCTCACAACCTGTATGTCTCTTCTCCTTACAGTCACAAAGTGTATTGGATGACAAATGTTGCTCTGAGGGTAAATCTAGGAAGTTTTATTGAATTTAGGTAAATGGACAGCATTTGGAAAAGAAGGCGCACAAGTCTTCAGTAATAGATGACTATTGCTGTTGCTGGTTCCAACTCCATTCCTCCCAAGGACTCTTTGCCATGTGCCATAGTCTGAGCCTACTCTAGCATTAAAGTAACTCACTTATCTTCTTTTGGTACATTGATTATTAGGATTAGTGGTCTTCATAATATTTGTCTTTGATCTCATCTGAGTTCATCATAATGGGAGCGTAGGCACTGATGATGGTGGTGGCATGGCATTTTCCTGGAAGTGAGAACCTCATTGTCATAAGTCTGTCATTCAAATCTTTTAGTAGGTAATCAAGAATGTTGACCATATTAGTTTTGACTGCAAAACTTTCTCCAACTTCATGGCACTCCCTTTCACTGTGGCCACACCAGAAAAACAGCTCTGATTTCAGTAAACTGGCTGTCATTTGACTCCCTTGTTTCACTCATGGCCACTATGTGGATATAATACCTTCTGAGTTCTCTGACAACAAGAAGTGTTCAAATTTCAGTCTATTGGTTTTGTGTTGTCTATGAGTGTGCACACATTCCATGCACCAATGGTGAATGGAATCTTCTTTGAAGAACTTTTTGTAGATTTGTGTGTGTGTGTGTGTGTGTGTGTGTGTGTGTGTGTGTGTGTGATCTGTACAGTGGAATCTCCACCTGCTGCTGTAATCAGGTCAGATTTTTGGTAAGCAGACTATTTTAGGGCACCTTTTCTAGCTCCTTCCTCACATCAGGAGATGCTGCTCAGTCACGGGGTAGGTGAGGAAGGGGGAGAGAGATGCCAAACCTCAATTCTGCTTTCAGTGGGGAAACAACCCAATGGCCTGGGAAACTTTAGTGTAGGTTTGTGACTATAGTTTCCAGTGTATCCATATCTGCTGCTTTGACACCTGTCTGTCATCACAGGACTTTGATGGATGGTAAAGTATGATGTCTTTTGATGAGTGTACAACTTGGATTGAAGTGATATAGAGTTGTATGAAGACATATGTCTCACTTTCTCTTCCAAAGTCTTCATGATCCAGCATGGCAAGACAGAATCAAAGCAAAGGGTAATGGCTTTAAAAGCAGTGGATGACCTTGGCATCTTTGATGTCTAACCAAACTCAAAGTACTCCACAGAACCTGCTTCAGCTGGCACCATGGCTATTGTAACAAAGTGCTTTCATCTGCCCATTCCACTAGTGTAAGACTTCATATGTTTGGAGTACACAACCCCCCCCCCCCACAATTCACCAATGAGTTTAAGACTCCCTTGGTTATTCTCTATCTGACTAAACCTGCCTGCTGAAACAGTTTACTGGGGTATGGCACCGTGCATGATATAGCTTATTGGAATCACAGGTGAGAGTTAGGTGGCTCAGGAGGACATCAAAGTTGGAAAGCAGCACTGAAAAGAGGCTCAGGAGCCCTCACACCAAAGGTACTAGTTTTCCTTGATCATACTCTACACCCATTTTATGGAGTACTATTGTTCTATAAGAAACCATAAATGATTGTACTCTAGAGAAATATAGAATGGATTACAGCAACTGATGCTGAGTGAAAGGAGAAGAACCCAGAGAACATTGGACATATTAACAACAATGTGAGTTGATTAACCTTGATGTATCCAGTTCCTCTCAGCAGTATAGAGTACAAGAACTACCCTAGGAGACCTTCTATGGGCAAGTCTATCCAGATTCAGAGGAAGGAAAACAGAACAAAACAACAACCAAAAACCTCCTATAGAATCTACATGAACATTGCATTAACTTTTTAAAAAATTTCTCTTATCATTCTTTCCTATCTTATCTCTTTCTTTTTCCCCCATAATCCTAATTCTTCATACAGAAAATGACTAATTTGAAAACATGTTAAACATAAATGTCTATGTACAATATTCACCAGAATGCTGCTAAAGGGAGGGTGTAGGAATCGAGGGTGGAAGGAAATTATGTAAATTAAAAATATGCATATTCATGTGGATAAATGTTGAAAATCTTTCATGTCAATTAAGTATTTAAAAAAGTCATCCACGAGAAAAGGACCACAGGGCTTGGGACATGATAGCAGCAGGGTTTCCAGACCATTCAGGCCAGGGATTGCCAAGGACAACTTGTACAGTCATCAGGAAAACTCTGTCACATCACATTGAAAGTAGTGCCCAGTCCAGCACATATCTCAGAAGACCCAGCTCTAGTGAACCAGGAGCAGAACTCAGGAGTTACTGAGCTGCTTTTTCCAGTGTACTCAATCCATGTACAGTAAGGGGGTTGAGGAGACTGCAGAGGTCTCTTTGCTATACCTGAGGAAGAGCTCTGTGGCTGTCTGTTGGTCCCAGTCTTGGGAAAAGGAACAGAGGGACAACAGTTTTCTTTCTAATGAAGCAAGAATTCTCACATTTTCAGGGCAGTAAGGAGTGCTTGTGGCCTCTCACAGATCAGTGTATGGGAAGGAGAGGAATCATAGTCTCTCATAAGAACTTGGAGGAATTGAAAACTTGCAGGTCTCTGGAGGTAGCTCTGAAAACAGTGGTAAAATCCTTCAAAAGCTTGGGCCAGTGTGTCCTCCACCTGGAAACAGAGCTCCACCATATCAAAGATTGAAAATGAGCAAGGGAAATTAGCAAACAAAAGAAAAAATATCTGACCATAGACAATTAATTTAGTCATATGGAGGATCAAAATAAACACTCAAAAAAAGATAACAAAGTCAAAACTTCTGCAACCAAAGCCTACAGAAAAAAATATCAATTAGTCTCAGGTGTTGGAAGAACTCAGAAATAATGACTATTGTAGTGATGTCTTTTATGGATACAAATTTTTAACCTATACCAAGTAACTTGCTTTCTCAATGAGGGGGAACAGGGAAGACAGAAGGGAGAAAATTTAGAACTCAGCGTTTTGGAAATGAATGTTGAAGCTTATTTTTACATGTATCTGGGAGGAATTATTAAATTAAATTAAAAAACACAAATACATACACACTCATATATATGTATGTGTATATAAATACATTTTATATATATATATATATATATTTGAAAAAAATAAAAAAAGATTTTTAAAATAAAATTGGTCAACTGGGAAAAAACTGAACAAAACAACTCCTTTAAATATATAGTGGTCAAATAATAAAGGAGATGCAAACAGAAAATGATAAAGGAGATGCAAGGGGAACATAATTTCTTAAATATTTGAATCATACAAGTAGAAGCTAATGACTTTATGAGATGTTAAGAATCAAACAAAATTTTAAAAATGAAAAAATAGGAGAAAATATATAAAACCTTAATGGAAAAAACAACAACAACAACTTTGCTGGAAAATAGATTCAGGTGACATTATTTAAGAATTATTAGACCAGATTTGGAACCAAGATGAGAGAATAAAGGTAGGGATTTACTTGATCTTTTCCCCAAGCCCGTGCAAATACTTTTGAATAATAAACAGAGAGGCAAAAGCCACAAAAATATGGAATAATATAATTTTCAGCTGAAGACAACTTAGAAGGTCAGCAGGAAAGCTTTGTTATACCAGGGTGAGAGATCAATTGCAGTACAGGCTGTGTTACTGCAGAATGAATCCCAGCAATTCAGGAACAGGCAGCAGGGAACTGAATAAATGACAAGTGGCTTCCAGAGTAATCGGAACAGAGTCATCAAAGACCACTTTAAAAGTCAACAGAAAAGGTTAGTTACAATAGGATGAGAATAGGACACAATTCTTGAAGGCCTCAGCAATGAAGACCTGGCCCCAGCAAACCAGGAGCAGGTCTTGGGAATCATTGTGAAGTTCACAACCCAGAGATGGTAAAGGTGGAACATTTTGTCAAGGTCAGCCACTGTTGCCTGTCAATTCTTCAACATGAAGTCAAAATGAAAGTAGAGGGAATGTTGGTACTTGATTTTCTCTTTACAGATGTTTGTTCATTCAATGCAGTCTCTGAAATAGATGTCACAAAATATGGTTTGATTCTCTGCTGCTTTGGCCTAACAACTAACACCAAGAAAACATAGGTGTTCCATCAGTCATCACCACAACATACATATATGAAACCATTGATTATAGAAAAGGAGTTTTGAACACTATGGTTAAGTTCACTTATTTTGACCATATACTTTCCAGGGAGGGACACATTGATAAAGAGGTGGACACATGCATTGCCAGAGTTAACTCAGTATTTTGGAGGCTCTGAAAGATTAGAGAAGAGATGTTAGACTATAAACTGGAGGTATACAGAGTGTTGAACTCATTTCTGTTTGCCTGTGAAGTATGGACAATCTATCAGTGCCATGCCAGGAAAATGAATCACCTCCATTTAAGTAGTTTTGGGGAGTTTCTAAAGATCACTTGGCAGGGGAAGATACCAGACATTGAGGTCTTTTCTCAAGTTAAACTGCCAATGATTCGAACATTAATTACAGGGAGTGCAATTGTAACAAGCTTGCCATTTTGTTCAAATGCCAAAAAAACCCCTATTTTATGGTAAAATAACTCAGAACAAAACTCATAAGCAAGGTCAGAAGAAGTGATACAGTGACACCATATACAGTGACAACCAAGAACTTTGAAATTGATTGGTCAGTATGGGAGACACTGACACAGGATGACCCAGCATAGTGTACCTTCATCAGAGAGAGTGCTATGCTCTACGAAAAAAAAAACAGAATTGAATAAGCTCAAAGGAAACATGAATTTTGAAAGTTTAGAGTAACCACCATACGTGTTCCCATGCACAATGAGTGCCCAATTTAGGTAGAATATTCTGAGCTGATGTTGGTCTGATCAGCCACAGTTGGACACACTGACTCATCTCTAATGTAGTGATGTTATTTTGGCTTTCTTCAATATTGAGACACAAGAAACAACCAAGGGTTCCAGAAGGAGATCAGAGATCTGCTTGCTAGAACTGAGACCAGATTCTCTTGCTTTGTCCAGACTCAGGTCTTGGTTGCAGGTTTTGTTTCTGAGACAAAAAGGAAAACAAGTAGTAGTTACACCCCAGAGCTTGTTGCTGCATGGAAGTAGGGACTCTCTTCACAGTTCAGGGGCAGAAAGTGTTAGTGGTCACTCTCAGATCATGGTACAGGTCAAGAGAGTAGTAAACACTTTTCCTTAGATCCTACCACCTCAGAAGAACTGAAAACTTGCAGGTACTTTGTAGTATCTTTGAAAAGAGCTACACAAAACCCCAGAAACTTGAGACATTGTACCCAACATCATGAAATAAGAGCCCTACTTAACAAAGAGTTAAGATCAAGTCATAGACTGTGAAAATGAGCAAATGGGAAAAAATACAACTCTAATCATATGATGACAAGGAAGATCAAAACACAAGCTTAGGTGAAGATAACAAATTCAAATCTCCTACATTCAAAACTTCCATGGAAAAATATGAATTGATCTCTTAGAAGAGTTCAAAAAGATTTCTATAAATCAAGTAAGAGAGGTAGAGAAAAAATTGGGAAAAGAAATGAGAGTGAAACAAAAAAATCATGAAAAATGAGTTAGCAGCTTAGTAAAGGAGAGACTCACAAAACTGTTACAGAAAATAACATGTTGCAAAGCAGACTAGGCCAAATGGTAAAAGAAATACAAAAAGCCAATGAGGAGAAGAATGTCTTAAATAGCAGAGTTGACAAAATGGAAAAAGAGGCACAGACATTCACTGAAGAAACAAACCTCCTTAAAAATTCAAATTATCTTCAAATGGAAGCTAGTGATTTTATGAGAAATCAAGTAAATAAACAAAATAACAAGAATTAAAATATAGGAAAAAATGTAAATCATATCTTTGGAAAAACAACTGATCTAGAAAAGAAATCCAGGAGAGATATTTCAAAAAATATCAAACTACCAACAGGCCATGAATTTTTAATAAAAGAACCTGGACAACATTTTTGACAAAACTTTTCAAGAAAAATTAAACTGAGATTCTAGAATGAGAAAGCAAAATAGAAATTGAAAAAAACTACTGATCACCTCCTGAAAAATATCCTAAAAATAAAACTTCCAGGAATATTGTAGCCAAGATCTACCAAGTCAAGGAAAAAGTATTATAAACAGTCAAAAAGAAGAAGGTCAGGTATTGAGGAGCCACAGGTGGGAAAATACAAGATTTAAAATCTTCTACATCGAAAGATCAGATTGTCTAATATATATTATTCTGGAAGGCAAAAGAACTTGACTTATAAGCAAAAAGCATCTACCCAGTAAAATTCAGCATATACTTTTAGGGTAAAAAATGGACATTCAATCGAATAGGGGAATTCCAAACTTTCCTGATGAAAAGAGCAGAGCTTAAAGGAAAATTTGATCTTCAAATATGAGGATTAAATGAAGCATAAATATATAAAAAGGAAAAGAAAATCTTAAAAGTCTTATATTCCTAGATGGAATGCTTCTTCTCTTAACTCATATGAACTTTTTCATCATCATGGCAGTAAGTAGTATATATATAGACAGAGGGCAAGATGCTATTAAAGGATGATATCTTATAATATAAAATGATATCTAATAATATAAAATTATGAGAAAACAGAGGTACAAAGGGTAAAGTTAGAAAAGGAAAGAGAGGTAGAATGGAATAATGGATCTCAATTATAAGAGGCAAAATTATTTTACAGTAAATTGGAAGAGGGTGGATGTTAGGGAGAGAGTGAATCTTACTGTCATCAGAATTTTATCAAAAAAGGAATAACATGCACACTCAATTGAGTATAGAAATTCATTTTACTCTACAGCAAAGTAAGAGGGACAGGGTATAAGAGAAAGGGGAAAAGTGATGAGTGAATGATAGATTTGGGGAAGGGATAGTCAGAAGCAAAGCATTTTTGAGGAGAGAAAGGTTGAAATGTATCAGGTAAGCACAAAGTAAGCACAAAATTTTAGAATGATTAGTGTGAATAATTTAATCTTTTTAAAAAATACTGTGATCCAAAACAATTCTGAAGGACTTGATGTTTGTCCTTCATTCCTGAAGAAGACCATGACATCTGAGGAGGTGATGCCATGACAAGTACATGGATCCAGAACCATCTGGGCCCAGAAGCAAAACATGAATCAGGATGACTGGAGACAACTCTGGATGTGAGGCAAAGTTAAGTGACTTGGCCAAGGTCACAGAGCTAGTGTGTCTGAGGCTGGATTTCATCTTTTGTCCTCTGGACTCCATGGTCAATCTCTATCCACTGCACCATCTGACTGCCCTATTTCCAGAGAAAGAGGAAAGAGTGTCCAAATAACTTTGAATCATATTTTGTTTTTATTTCATTTTTCTTGTGGCTTCTTTTGAGGGGAGGGTGTCTATGTTTTCTTTCTTAACATTACTCCTATGGAATTGTTTTACATGACTACACATTTATAACATATATCAAATTGCTTGTTTTCTCAATGAGGGGTGTTTGGTTGGAAGAAAGAGAGAGAACTTGGAAATGAAAGTTTTAAAAGTGAATTTTAAATTGTTCAAAAATGTAACTGATAAAAAATAAAATAATAGATAAATTAAAAATATATAGAAAGGGATGGAGCCAAGTTGGTGTAGATGAATCAGGAACATCCTTAGGCTCTCTGGGGTTTCCCTCAGAAATGATGCTAATCAAGTTTCTCAGATTCTGGACTGACAGAATCCACAAAAGATCATAAAGGAACATTTTCCATCAAGAAAGATCTGGAGAGTGGACAAGGAGTTTTGCTTAGTACAGGGAGCAAAGCCTACCATAAATACAGAGACCCACATTGCTTGGTAATCAGCATGAAGTAAAGGAGGGTATAGAAGAGGCCAGCTGGAGGCTCTCAGTCACAATAAAGATCTGTGGCTGAGGTCCCTGAGTCCAAACTCAGGAAACCAAGGGTAAAGCAGGTCCACTGAGAGGGTTTCAACAAAGGAGGAAGATTCCCTATTCAGCTGGCATGACTGGGCTGGACAGAACTAATCCAGAATTCAAATTTGGACCATGAGTGGACCTCTCTCCCAACACAAGAGGCTTACAACAGCTCCTCTGTGGCCCAGAAGTAGAGATTAAAATGAGTAAGAAAAGTAAAAAAAAAGCCCTGATGATAGAAAGTTGCTGTACTATTAAGGATGATCACAATACCATCTCTAAAGAGAATGGAATAATACTAATGTGAAACCCCAGATTAGAATAGGATAGTCTTCAGTTTAAAAAAGGACTTCTTGGAAGAGTTCAAAAAGCATTTTAAAAATCAAGTAAAAAATAAGAAAAAGAATTGCAAGAGAAATTTAGCATATTGCAGAAGGAAGAATAAAAATAGATTGAAGAAAATAAATCCTTTAAAAATACAAATGGAAAGGGGCGGCTAGGTGGCACAGTGGATAGAGCTCCAGTCCTGGAGGCAGGAGTACCTGAGTTCAAATTCGGCCTCAGACACTTAATAATTACCTAGATGACCTTGGCCAAGCCACTTAACCCCATTGCCTTGCAAAAAAACCTAAAAAAAATCTGGTAAATGTAAAATAGATTTGGGCAAGTAAAATTCAAGCTAATGACTCTATGAGTCATCAAGAACCAATCAAGCAAAATTTAAAAAAAAATTAAAAAGAAGAAAATGTAAAATGTCTCATTGAATAAACAACAGACTTGGAAAAAAAGACACAGGACATCATACAAGAAATTATCAAGGAGGAGAGGATAGGCCACAGTGGGTGAAGCACTGGCTTTAGAGTCAGGAGAACTTGAGTTCAAATCCAGCCACAGATAGTTGATACTTAGTTGTTTGACCTTCAACAAGTCACTTAATCTGATTGCTTGCAAAAAAGCAAAAAACCCCCCAATATATCATGAAGGAAAACTGTCTAGATAGCTTAGAACCAGAGGGCAAAAAAGTCAAAGAAACAACCTATCTATCACCTCCTGAAAGTGATCCCAAAATGAAATTGCCAACGAATATTGTAGTGAAATTCCAGAAATATCAGGTCAAGGAAAAAATCTTGCAGGCAGTCAGAAAGAAACAATTCAAATTGCCAGTTTCCACAGTCAGGATTAAACAAGGTTTATCAGCTTAAAACACTGAAGGATCAGAGACTTTGAATTCCAGAGGGATGAGCACCTTGGATGACAATCAAGAAACAACTACCCTGAAAAATTAAGCATATTCTGAATGAATGAAAAAGGTACTTTTTTAAAAAATATTTTTCCAATATATATAGAGAGATAATTTTCAAATGTTTTTTATAAAGTTTCCTCTACTGCACTATTCCTTGACCCCAAAAGAGAATAACAAGTACTCTAATATAGGTTATACATGTACAATTGTATTACCGATATTTGTATGTTGGTCATGCTGTAAAAGAAGGATGAACATAAAAAAGAGGAAAAACCAGCAGAAGGGATACTAGGCTGAGACAATATATCATACCATATTCCAAGGTAAGGTTGAAATGAGTACAGGATTTAAACATAAAAGGTGATACTATAAGCCAAATAGGAGAAAAAGAAATAGTTTATCTGTCAGATCTACAAAGAGAGGAATTTATAACCAAGAGATTGAGAACTAAATGCAAAATAGATCATTCTGATTTTTATAAATAAAAAACATGTTTTTCATTAAAACCTCATTTCTCAAATGTATAGAGAATTGACTCAAATTCATAAGAATATCAGTCATTTCCCAATTGATAAATGGTTAAAAATTTGAGTTTTCAGATGAAGAAATGAAACCTAATAAAGATCCTATAAATCACTATTGATAAGCAAAATGTAAATTAAAATCATTATTGATTAGCAAAATGCAAAATTAAAGTCATTCTCTTTAGAGATGATATTATGATCATACTTAACAGCACAGCAGCTTTCTATTAGATTGACTAATAAGAAAGAAATGGAAAATGAAATAGTTTGGAGAAGATGTGGGAATTTTGGGACACTAATGTGTTGTTGGTAGATTTGTGAACTGATCTAGCCATTTTGAAAGTCAATTTGGAACTATAACCAAAGATAAGTTGAACTATGGAAATCCTTTGATCCAGCAATACCAATGCAATTTTTCTATCCCAAAGAGATCATAAAAAGGTTAAAGGAATTCCATATATAAAAATATTTATAGGGGTGGCTAGGTGGCGTAATGAATAAAGCACCGGCCCTGGAGTCAGGAGTACCTGGGTTCAAATCTGGTCTCAGACACTTAATAATTACCTGGCTGTGTGGCTTTGGGCAAGCCACTTAACCCCATTTGCCTTGCAAAAACCTAAAAAAATATTTATAGCAGCTCTTTTATGATGGCAAAGAATTATAAATTGAAAGAATGTCCCTCAATTGGGGAATAGTTAACAAGTTTTGGCAAATGAATGTAATGGAATAATTTTGTGCTGAAAGAAACGAGGAGTGGGTGGATTTCAGAAAAAGAAAAGAAAATCTTGGAAATACAGTAACTTATGCTGAGTGATGTGATCAGAATCAGAACAATGAACACCTTAACTGTAACACTGTGTGAAGATCACCTATGATTGACTTAGTTCTTCACAGCAATTTAATAATCTAAGACATTTCCAAAACACTCAGACCAAAAATGCTATTCACAGAAAATGTTATTTATAGAAAAACAACAGTTTGAATGCACATTGAAGCATATTATTTTCATTTTGGTGGAGGGGTTGTTTTCACTTTTCTTCTGTTTCTTCTTTCACAACATGACAAATGTTGAAATTTGTTTACATGATTGCCTCAGAGACTAGCTGTGTGAACCTAGGCAAGTTTTCAAGTTTCTTAACTTCTCTAAGTCCCAATTTCCTCATGTGAAAATGAAAGGGTGGCCTTTATTGACCTCCAAGATCACTTTCAACTCTAAATCCATAATGCTAAGTTAAAAATTAAAAAAAGAAATACTTCTCACCTGAGTTTAGTTTTTTTTTTTTCCCAAGACCTTGTCAAAGTGTCCTTATACACTTAGACAAAGAGACCTATCAAAAAAAGTACTGATTAGGAAGTTATCATGTACCATGCACTGTCCTAGGGTGCTAAGAATACAAAGAGGCAAATGAAGGTATACCTGTCCTCAATAATCTTACATAATATTGGAGATGATAAATTGAAAATTAGATTATGCAGCATGGAACAAATTTTTTTAATTTATTTGAGATGGAGGAAGAATTAGTAGCTAGAGGGGATGCGGAAAATCAGAAAAGGAAGACTATAAGAGAATTCTTGCTGAGAAAAATAAAATGTCAAACTGTAATTTTTGATATTTTTAAAAATAGTTTTCAAGACACTTTAACCCAGAAAGTTCTGAAAGGCTTATGGAATATTGGAAATTATCCAGAATTTGAGATTCAGGTGATACCTGGTTTCATATCCTCATTGACATTTACCAGCTGAGTTTGCTTGCTTAAAAGACTTCCTTTGAGTCTGCTTCTTACAATGAAAAATAGAATTAAGAATGCCTACCGTACTTGCCTTACAATGTAACTACAAATGAGAAAATGCATACATGATCTTTATAAAGTACCCCACTGCCTATGTAAAATATATGGGAAGCCAGAAAAAACTTTTTATTAATTATTAAGAATTTATCAATCATCTACTGTAGTACAGTATTACAGTAACTGTAGTAAGGGTTGGTGATATAAGGGAAGGCTAATAAACAGTCCCTGATCTCAAAGAACTCACTATGAATATAATACATGGAAAGGAATTTTTGGCAGTATACATCCAGAAAGAAAATTTGAGGTACAACACGAAGAATGTAAACATCAAGTTGTTTAAATGAATTACCTCTTCAAGAGACTGTTTGATTAAAAAATACATTTCTTTCTCATAAAGATCACATTTATTTACCCTGATATATTTCTGTGGTATGTAGAAGCCATTTGTCTATTTGTCTCTTCTGGGAAGTAGGGAAAAAAATCAAGACCCAAGGTTTTAAGATTAATTCTTACTAAGAATCAAAGACTTATGCCATCCACAAAAATCAGTAGCTTATAAAGATAGACAGATCCTAAATTAGCAAGTTTGGAATCATCTTCCACTTTCTCAGAACTATAGGGCACTTTCAATTTTTCTCCAGAATTACTTCCCAAATCAATATTCAGCAATATACTTAAGCAGAAGTTATTTAATTCAAATGAATTTTTAATAACTGAATTTCAATATATTTAGTGCTCTTTATAATCCAAATTATTTTACTTTATTCATGTAAAAACATTAATCTGAGATGGGATTCATAGGCTTCACTATACTGCAGATGGACCCAAGACAATAAAAGGGAAGAACTCATAAGGCATTTTTTTCTATAAACTCCTTGAGATTAGATATTGTAATTTTAATCTTTGTAGTTATCTAGTAAAGTACCCTTTAAATAGAGATTGGAACTGTCACACATTGAATTGATTTTAGAAACAAATTATTTTAGGAAATTTCTTTTAAAAATGGGCTACTCAGGGCTTCTTCATGGATTCTTTCTGATTATCTTGTCAACAAGTTGCTACATTATTCTTTGCTTCCTTTACTCCATAAAATTGTCTTTTTGTAAGTACTTAAGTTTCTAAAGTACCATTTTCTTCTGCAATGCATTATAGAAAAGAAGGGAAAATTCCTTCAAAATGGATATTAAGAAAACAGATTAGAGAAGTTCAAATTATATTTGAGTACTTGTAATATCCAGAAAGGCAATGTTGGATAAAGGGTTAAACCAATGAGTTGGATATAATGAGATCTAATCCTCATGTCACTGGGAAGGAGATCTACTCAAGACAAAGAAAAATATTGAACTTGCAACCTCATTCCCAAACCAACTGTGTATGTTTTAGACATGGTATCAGTATTTCATAATACTGTGTTCATTTCTAGATGCATATTTTAAAGTTTGATTTTACATGATAAAAGTCTAACAGTCACAACTTGGAAGCAAAGAATTAAGGCAAAATCTCTTGTAAATTTGGTCAGAATAAAATCTCATAAAGATTTTGCTGGTTCCATAGACAGAGTGCTGGATCTGGATTAAACCTGAATTCCAGTTCTGCCTCAGCCACCAACTGGGAAAATCATCCCAGCTTTTGTCTTACTCAGTTCCTCCCCCCCACTTTGGTAAAAAGGGGGAATAATACCATATGAATGACCTATGGATAAAACAAGAATATTTGTAAAGTGCTTTGAAAACCTCAAAACAATTTCTAAGGTGATAATTTAGGAGTTCCTTTAGCTGTACTGAAGTTTCTATCTAGGAGTCACCCCCAGATTCATTTAAAGCAATCTAATACTTGGATTGGACTTAAAGCAGGGATACAATGTCATTGTGAGAACTATATGAATTCAGGTGCATAAAAGCATAATAATGTTGAGCTCTAGTACCAATAAAGTATGAAAATTGAGTCAGCACAGTTGTCTGGCATAAGTATGTATTTAAAAAATGCTTGGTGCCAATTTAATTCAATCCTGCCTCAGATCAATTAGTTATTTGGTCCAGGGAATATTCCTTCGTCTCTCAGTCTCAACTGCCTCCTTTGTAATGTTGACAAATTATTGTTTTTTTTTTTAATTTCATGTTTTATTTTTCCCCAGATATATTCAAAAAGAATTTCAACATACATTTTAAAAACTGAGTTCCAAATTCTCTCCCCTTCCCTTCATTGAGAAGGTAAACAATTAGATGTAGACATGCATGTGTAGTCTTATAAAACATTTTTATAACAGTTACGTTGTGAAGGAAAATTAAAAAAGCGAAACAAAAATACACTAGAAAAATAAAGTAGGAAAAAAGTAAGCTTCAATCTGCACTCAGACACCATCAGAATGGAAAACATTTTTCATTATAACACCTTAAGAGTTGTCTTGAACCATTGTATTGCTGAGAATAACTAAACCATAAACGAGAGATCATCTTAAAATTTTGCTGTTAGTTTGTAAAAAAACACATTTTATTATGCTTCAGCTCATGGAAATGATTCCAGATCTTTCTGAGAACATCCTGTTCATCATTTCTTGTTTTTTTTTTTTTTTTTGTTGGACTTACAAGATAATTTTTTTTAGGTTTTTGTAAGGTAAATGGGGTTAAGTGGCTCGCCCAAGGCCACACAGCTAGGTAATTATTAAGTGTCTGAGGCTGAATTTGAACTCAGGTTCTCCTGACTCCAGGGCCACTGCTCTATCCACTGCACCACCTAGCCACCCCTGACCTACAAGATAATTTACTTCAATTCCCTTATTTTACGCATTATGAGACAACAGATTCATCTGAATGTTTGTGCATTAATAATGTGCTGAGCATATAAGGAGTATGAATATAATACATGTATATTGTGCATATATATATATATATATATAAAATGAATAACATTAAATGCTTAATATTCTAATGCCTCCAAAAGATCACATATATATATATATGTGTGTGTGTGTGTGTGTGTGTGTGTGTGTGTGTGTGTGTTATATACATATATAAAAGTTCATCATTCCTTATATTTCATCATTTCTTATTATTCAATCATAAAGACATAATATAATTTGTTCAGTTATATTTTATTTGATAGGCATTCATCACTAATTCCTTGCCACCAGAAAAAACATAAAGACTTTTGTACATATTGTACCTTTTCTACTTTTTTATATCTTTGGGACACAAACCTAGTAGTGGTATTACTAGGTTTTATAGTTCTTTGGGCATAGTTCCAAATTAAACTTTAGAGTGTTGAATCAGTTTACAACTCTACCAAAAATGCATTGATATTTTATTTTTCTCACTTCTATGCCAAAATTTGTCATTTTCCTTTTCTCTCCAATTAGTTGATTGAATGCGTATAAGGTAGTACCCAGTTTTAATTTGCAATTGTATGAAAATATATTTTCCATAGTTTTACATATATATAGCTTAGATTACTTTCTATCTAGGGGAGGAAGGTAGGAAGGGTGTAAGGGAGAAAAATGTGGAATTCAATACCTTGAAAAAATTGTTGAAGATCATCTCTACATGTAGTTGAAAAATAAATAAATTATTTTCTTTAAATAGTGAGTTAGGACTTCAATTCAAGATGGTGGAGAGTAAACAAGAAGTTTGTTAAGCTCTACTGTCCTCTGAAATGACATTAATCGAATCTCTTTAAGAATTTTTGTAGCGACAAAACACATAGGAGAGGAAAAAAAACAGATTGGAGTGTCTTCCAGCAAGGTATGCCATGGTGGGGAAGGGGGGCCCAGGGTGTGCCCAGAGCAAAGAGCCAGGACTGAGCATACCAGAAGTGGGGTAAGGTGGGGAAAAACCTGAGATTCTCCACTGTGGGAGCAGAGAATTTTGTAGTTTATGCTGCAAGGTGGGAGGACTGGCAAATCTTTAGCACTGCTGCCCAGGACTCCTATTCATTCAGGTAGTGTGGTCTGGACAGATTATGCATCTGGTGCAAATAGCCCAGAGACATCTCCAGGTATTGCCATTTTTCTTAATTGCCCAGATAGAGATTGACTGACATTCCCAGTGATGAAAACACAGAGAGAGCTTCAGGTGTTTCTCACCAGTCAATTCAATGAACCTCCTGGAGTTCCTAACACTGATGACTCCAGTCCAGTAAACTAGCTTCTAGGATATTCAACACCAAAGGACTGCAAACAGGCCCTTTCACTATCATAAGATACTTGGGATATATAACAAGTTCCAAAATGAATAAGAAAGATCAGAGAAAAGCAGGTTATATTTGAAATTTCTTTGGAGATAAGACTGGGCAAAACACTAACTCAGAAAAGGAGGGTAGAAGAATTCTACTTGTGAAGCTTCATAAGAGAATATGAATTGTTCACCAGCCCAGAAAGACTCTTTTCCTTTTGCAATTGTACACTTGTATTTTCAAAGGATTTGTTTTCTTCCAGCACTTCTTGTTTTAAAATGTCAGTTTGCTCTTGCATTTATTTTCTGAATTTTTCCATTTGAAAGGAATCCCAAAATGAAAACACCAAGGAATAGTATAGCCAGTCTTTTACCTTTACTCTGTATGTATCTCTCTTCATCAAATGAGTTTTTTGTAAGCAGCATATTTAAATCCACTCTGATATCCACTTATGTTTTATGGAAGATTTCATCCCATTCACATTTAAAGTTATAATTACAAACTCTTTATTGCCCTCCATGCTATTTTAACTCTGATTACATTTTTCTTTTTTTTTTTCACTTTATCCATATTCTATAGTATTTTGGTTCTGAGTATCACCTCTTTCAGCATGTTTGCCTCCTTGTATTCAACCCTCTCCCCTTTCTTTCGCCTTTCCCTTTGCCCCTTCTTCCTTCTGTCACTTCCTCTTTTCCTCCCCACTCCCCCTTTAGCCTTTAAATACTTAAAAAAAGTAAGATAACATTAACTTTATGCCTGAAAAGATGATAGTAGACTTCAGGAAGTTCTCACCTCCTCCTTTCTTCCCCTCTATTAAAATAGGTCCTTTGTACTTCTTTATGTAATGTGATTCACCCCAATCTCCTCCATCCTCCTGTTGTCTCTTTACTTTTCTCCCTTTTTAATGGGATATTGTTTTTTTAATTCATTCTATCAGAGTCACAGACAAGTCATGTGTGTGTTCATTACTTCTGGTTATGTATATTCTCTTTCTACCTGGTGGCATTATAGCCAGTGTGATCTTACTGGATAACAGGTTTTTTTTTTTATTATCCCCTTTGTTACCTTTCCATGTATCTCTTGAGTCTTCCATTGAAGTGCTGATTTTTTATTTAGCTCTGGTCTTTTCATCAGGAAAAGTTTGAAGTCTATTCTATCATTAAATATCCATGTTTTCCCCTGGAATAGAAGGTTTAGTTTTTCAGGACAGTAAATTCTTGGCCATATTCCAAACTCCCTTGTTCTTTGGCATACCATATTCCAGGCCTTTCTTTCCCTTAAGGTTGATGCTGCCAGGTCCCGTGTTATCCTTTCTGTGGCTCCTTGATATTGAATTGTTTTTTCTGGCTGCTTGCAGGATTTTCTCTTTTATCTGTTAGTTCTAGAGTTTGACCACAGTAATTCTTAAATTTTCTCTCCTGGATCTATTCTCCAATTCTGTTGTTGTGCCGATGGGGCATTTTACATTATCTTCTATTTTCTTTTTTTTGGTTTTGCTTAACAGATGCTTATTGTCTCATGAAGTCATTAGTTTCTACTGATTCCAGTCTTTTTTTTAGATAAAAATTTTCTTCATTTATCTTTTGCAATTCCTTTTGCAATTGGTCAGTTCCTATATAGGAGTTTTCCATTTATCCAGTTGTGCTTTGGAGAGAATTATTTTTTGTGCTTGTCCAATTGTATTTTCTAAGGATTTGTTTTCTTGTTGCAAGATATTATTTTTCTCTTGCATTTCTTTCCCAATTTTTCCAATTTATTTTTAAGGTCTGTCCTAATCTCTTCTAAAAATTTTTTTTTGGTTGGAACCAATACATATTCTCCTCTGAAGCTCTAGCTCTATCTGAGGTGGGATCCTTGACTTCAAGGTAACATTCAATGGACTTTGCTTTCTGTCTGTCTTTCTTTATTTTCCTAGGATCTTGTGTTGCGGGAGGGACTGATTCACAATCCTTTGGTATTAAGATACCTGGAAGCTTTGCTCACTGTCCTTAGTAACTCCAAATGGGCCAGCCTGTAGGGAATGTTAGAGGCTTTCTCTGTAGTGCTGTGATCTTCTTTAGTGTCCCACTCCCTAGGCCTGGGGGGATGGAGGGGAGTACAACAGAATCTGGTTTATCCTGGAACAATGTGGATTGGGTCCTTGGGCTACATTGTCAATCTACTTAATCCTCATTCATCACTGGGGGAAATCTGCTGCCCACACCTGAGCATGGTGGGGGTGGCACACATGGGAGGGGATTGTTACTGTGTTTGTTCTGGTGAGAGTCACTTTCCCCCACAGGAATGAGGGGAGGGTACTCAACTGGAAGCATAGGGATTAAGCTGAAAACACAGATGCTCGAGACCCTGGTCTTTCAGACCAGTCTTGCACACTGGATTGAGGCCTAGCAATACAGTAGCAATCATGGGCTCTCTTTCCCCTCTACTTAAAGCTAAGGCTTCTCTCACTGTTCTCAGGTTGGTCCCCAGGCCTCAACCTGTTGGCCCAGTATGGGATCTCTGTACTCTTCCCTGACTTGCTTATACTCCCCTGTGACAGATCTTGCTACTCGATATTTTCCTAGATTCTCCACTGGGTTCTGTGGATCCAAATTCTGTTAAGAGGCTTGGTTCATGTTAGTTCTGAGGGAAAGACAGGAGAACTTAAGATAATAGCTGGTTTCCCTCCATAATGCTGGCTAGATGTCTGGATCAAGTATTATCCAAATTCTTAGAGAAGACAAATGACTAACAGAAAGATGTAGGCAGCAAAACTCTACTGATGAGGGACCTCAATCTTCTTCTCTCATAATTAAACCATAAAAATAAACAAGAAGGAAGTTCTTAGAATTAGAAAATTTAGCTAATATAAACTTCTGGAGATAACTGAATGGAGATAGAAAGGAACATGCCTTTTTCTGTGTTACATGGCACCTACACAAAAATTGACCATGTATTGAGGAATAGAAATCTCACAATCAAATGCAGAAAGGCAGAAATACTGAAAACATCCTTTTCAGATCATGATAAAATAAAATTCAAGGTCAATTAAAGGGCTGTGTACAGGTAAACCTAAAACTAAGTGGAAATAAATAAAGTAATTTTAAAGGAGTGGAAGGGGCACCTAGGTGCTGCAGTGGATAGAGTACTGGCACTGGAATCAGGAGGAAGTGGGTTCATATCCAGGTTCAGACACTTAATAATCGTCTAGTTGTGTGAGCTTGGCCAAGTCACTTAACCTCATTGCCTAAAATAAGTTAAAGTTTAAAAAAGGAGGGGGGTCAAACAAAAAATCATGGAAAGAATTAAAAATTAAATCCAGGATAATGAAAATAAGGAGACAACATAGCAAAACATTTTGGACATAGTCAAAAGAGGTATTATGGGTAATTTTATGTGGCTAAATTCTTACATGAATAACATAAAGAGATCAATGAACTAGGCATACATCTAAAAAAGGTATGGAAAGAGCAAATTGAAAATACTCAATTAAATACCAAATTAGAAATTCTGAAAATTACAGGTGAATTTAATAAAATCAAAATGAAGAAAACTATTGAAATAATAAATTAAACTAAGAATTGGTTTTATGAAAAAGCCCTTACAAAATTGATAAACTTTTAGTTAATTTGATGAAAAAAAAGAAAACTGAATTACCAGTATCAAAACTGAAAAAGGTTGATTCACCACCAATGAGGAGGAAATTAAAGAAATAATTAAAACTATATGCCAATAAATTTGGCATATTTGGCAAATTTGAAATGGATGAATACTGACAAAATATAAACTGCCCAGGTGAAAAGAAGAGGAAATTAAATACATAAATAATACCATCATAGGAAAAAAATTGAACAAATCATCAATGAATTCCCAAAGAAAAAATCTCAAGGAATAGAGATGTTCACAAGAGAAGTCTAACAAACATTCATGGAAAAATTAGTTCCAATTCTATATAATGTGTTTTAATAACTATATGAAGGAGTTCTGCTAAATTCCTTCTATGACACGAATATGGAGTTGATACTCAAACTAGTAAGATTCATAACAGAGACAGAAAATTATAGACCAATTTTCTTATTGGATATGGATGCAAAAATTTAAATAAAATATTAGCCAAGTGATTACAGCTAAAGGTCTCCAGGATAATATACTATGATCAAGAAGGATTTATACCAGGTGTGTCTGATTGGTTCAAATTTAGGAAAATGTTTAGCATAATAGACTACATCAATAACAAGTCTAACAGAAATCATCTCTCAATGGATCCTTAAAAAGCTTTTGACAAAATATAGCATCCATTACCATTAGAAACTCTAAAGAGGACAGGCAAAAATAGAATGTTCCTTAAGACAATAAGGAATATATATCCAAAATTATCAACAAATATTTTATGTAATGGAGATAAGTTAGAGATGAGAGATGAAATGAAGATGCCCATTATTCCCAATATTTCTCAATATGGTTTTAGTAATCTTAAGTTAGCAATAACAGAAGAAAAAGAAATTGAAGAAATTGGAATTGGGAATCATCAAAACTCTCACTCTTTGCAGATGTCATGATGATATATTACAGAACCCTAAAAAATCATCTAGAAACTAATGGAAACAATTAGAAACTTTAGGGAAAATCATAGGACATAAAATAAATCCACATAAATCCTCATCATTTCTTCATATTGCTAATAAGATACAGAGAGACAGAGACAGAGACAGAGACAGAGACAGAGAGAGAGAGAGAGAGAGAGAGAGAGAGAGAGAGAGAGAGAGAGAGAAATTCCAAATATATAATAATGGGAAATCCACCTGCAAAACCAGATTCAGAAACTATATGAAAATAACTATAAAACAATTTTCATGCAAATAAAATCAGATCTAAATAACTGGGCACATGTCAATTGCTTATGCATAGGATGAATAAGTATAATAAAAATAACAATTCTATCTAAATTAAATGACTTATCCAGCCCTTCCAAAAAATTACTTTTGTGAGATAGAAAAGAAATAGTAACTAAATTTATATGAAAGAACAAAGGGTCAAGAACATTAAAGGAATTAGTGAAAAAATGCAGAAGACAGTAACCTAGTCATACTTTATCTAAAATTATATTGCAAAGCATCAATCATCAGAACTGTTTGGTGCTGGCTATAAAATAGAGTGGTAGATGAGTGGATGGAAACATAATAGCAGTAAATGATTATAGTAATCCATTATTTGATAAGCCCAATGATTATAATTTTAGGGATAAAAACTCAGTCTGATGAAAAAAAACTGCTGCAAAATCTGGAGGATAGCATGGCAGAAACTAGGAATAGAATATCATCTCACAACCCATACCAAGATAAGTTCAAAATTAGTGCAGGATTTAGACATGAAAGGTAATATAATAAAACAATTAGGAGAACAAGGGATAGTTTATCTGTCAGATCTCACAAAAGGGGTGTAGAAAAAGTCAAAATATAAAAAACAAACTGAAAAATTTGATTGTAATAAACTTTTTTTTATACAAACAAACCCACTGCAACTAAGATTCAAAGTAACGTAGTAGGGGGCTAGTTAGGTGGCACAGTGGATAGAACACTTGAGTCAGGAGGACCTGAGCTCAAATCTAGACTCGGACACTTAATAATTACCAGCTAATGTGATGTTAGGCAAGTAACTTAACTACATTGCCTTGCCAAACCCCACCTGTCAAAAAGAAAGAAGTGAAATGGGAAAGTTAGGTGATACAGTGGACTAGAGCACTCACCCTAGCATCAGAAGGACCTGAGTTCAAATTTGACTTCAGACACTCAATACTTACTTTGTTGTAGACTTGGACTAACCGACTTGACAAGTCAGTTAACCCCATTGCCTTGGGGAAAAAAGGGAGTAACCTTTCAAAAACAGAAAAGAAAGTAATATAGTAATTTGGGAAACAATTTTTACAACTATTATTTCTGACAAAGAATGGCTTTCTAAAATTTATAGAGAAATGAGTCAAATTTATTAAAAAACAAACTAGTCATTTCCCAATTGATAAGTGAACAAAAGGTATGGAAAGACAATTTTCAGATAAAGGAATCAACACTATCTATAATTATATGAAAAATTGCTGTAATTGCTGTAATAATTTTTGATTAAAGAAATGCAAATTTAAACATCTCCAAACATCTTACACCTATCAGATTAACCAATATAACTGGAAAGGAAATTGATCAAAGGTGGAGCAAATGTGGAAAAAGTGGAACATAACTTCATTGTTGGTGCAGCTGTGAGCTGATCCAACCTTTCTGGAAATACAAATTGGAATTATGCCCAAAGAGCATAGGATTAATGCATCTACATGCTGAGGATATCATTGAAAAGGGTTAAAATTTTACATGTACAAAAAATATTCATAGCAGCTCTTTGTGTAGTGGCAAATATTTGGATATTGAAGGGATGTCTGTCAATTGGAGAATGACTAAACAAATTCTCATATTTGTATGTGATGTATGTAGAGCACTACTGTTCTATAAGGACTCATGAGACTGGAATTTTACAACAGCCTGGAAAGTTTTGCATAGATTGATGCTAAGTGAAGTGAGCAGAACCAGATGAACCATATATATAATAAGGAGTCAAGCCACTACTGCCTTATGCCTCCAGCTCAATTTTATTATTGCTTAGCTATTACATATATACTGTTAGGTCTTCCAGGGTAGAACAAAGAATAATGAGGTATTTGTTAGGGGTGCAAGCAATGTGTATATGTAGCTTCTTGCATTACAGGGTAGGAGGGTATGTTAGGGAGGAGATGATAAGGTACAGCTGTGTCTAGTGCCCTTGGACAGTGGGGCGGAATGTCCAGCTCCCAAGGACTCTGGCTCCCAAGGACTCCAGCTCACCTTATCTCTCAGGGCCGCAAGCCAGCTCCTGAGACTGTCCAGGTGGCAGTTTACTTGGAGATGATTTGTGTCATGGCTATTAGAATAGCTTGTTTACCCACAGAACTATTTTGACTTGCTCATTTCAGCGGTACAGTAATCAAAGACAAATATCAGTCCTGTGATGGAAAATTCCATCCATATCCAGAGAAGGAACTGTGGAGTTTAAAGAAAGACCAAACTTTACTATCTTCAACTTTTTTCCTTTTTTTCTTTTAGGTTTTTGCAAGGCAAATGGGGTTAAGTGGCTTGCCCAGGGCCAGACAGCTAGGTAATTATTAAGTGTCTGAGGTCAGATTTGAACTCAGTTGCTCCTGACTCCAGGGCCAGTGTTCTATCCACTGCACCACCTAGCTGCCCCACTATCTTCAGTTTTTAAAAGTTGTCTTGTGCTGCATTATGCCATTTTCCACTCTAATGTTTTCATTTTTCCATTTGGATTTGATTTTCTTTTCAAAACATTGAGTGGAATATTACATCTTAAGTGTTAATATTCCTAGTGAAGTCCTCTCAGGGTGAAAAATCATTAAAACAGACACACTATTACCCTAAGACAATTCCTCCCAATTCTTCTAGGGAGTGAAACAGTGGACTATTAGCAGAAAGAACTTGCATTGATTTTGTAATGGAGGGAAATAGTGGAATACTTCCAGAGAAGAGACCTTGCCGTCTTAGTTAGCCATCTATTTAATGATGGACTGTGAGAATAGTAGCCTGCCTTCTCTTGTTTGATAAGTGCTAAACTAAGAAGACCTTGCATACTCAGACATTAATTCATTTAAAAGAAGGCCATTAGAAATCTTCTTCTGATACTCTTGCAATCTGTATGGTGAGGTAATATTTTATGAAAACCTTTGATTCTTCTCTTTGTTGCTGGTAACTCTGAAAACCTTAACCTATCAGGTTGGAAGAGAGGGGGCTAGGGAAGGGAGAATCATGCTAGGCCATATAATCTTGCTTGACTGTCACCTCAGGGCATCTCTTTCATCTTCACTATCTTTCTGAGACTTGGGGGTGCTCTTGAGAACAGTCAAAATAAACTTTCCTTTTGCTCAGAGGTATCTCTCTATTTTTTAAGTGGATTTTTATCCCACACTACATGGTCAATATGAATCTATGTTGAGCATGGTTAAAAATTTAGAGGCTATATTAACTTGCTTTCTCTCAGGGGGAAAAAAGAAGCAATGGAAAGAGGGAAAGTTGTAAAACTCAAGACCTTTCAAAAAATTTGGTTAAAAACTATTGCTGTATGTAGTTGGAAAAAAATTAAAAAATAAAGATAAATTTATTAAAATTTTATGAAATTACTTTTTATAAAGAATTAATAAAAAAAGAAAAGGTCATTTAGTGTAGTCACGTATCCTACTACACATTTCCATTGACTCCTAACAGGATCACTACTTTGCACTCCAATAAAATAAAAGGTGCAAGTAATGAAGTTAATTCTTCCTAAAAAAAAGTTTTGCAATATAATGAAGCAGGCAGCAAATAGACAATGCAGTGCTCTACCATTAAATAGTTATACAATTTTAGTAATACCAGTGATTTTTATTTTCCTTTTAAGCCCTTTTATTCTAGCATCCTCTGTGACTTTGTATAAAACACTTAACCTCCTAAAGCTTAAATTCTCTTTAGAATTGAGGGGTTGAGGTGGTGGCCAAGCAGCGCAGTGAATAGAACACCAGCTTTGGAGTCAGGAGTACCTGGGTTCAAATCCGACATCAGACATTTAATAATTACCTAGCTGTGTGGCCTTGGGCAAGTCACTTAACCCCATTTCCTTGAAAAAAGAAAAATCTAAAAAAAATGAGCTACATAGTTTTTTAGGGTTCCATCAAGTCCTATATCAAAAATCTATTCAAGATGCATTCTATAAAATCCAGTTCCATATTTCTTTGCCACATCTTCACTAAATCTCCAAATTTCCCCACGAAGTTCATGTATAAGGACACTTATTTTCCTTCCAAAAATATTTAATAAGAACATAATGAGTTATCAGTATCTGAGTTCAAATTTGATCTCAGAAACTTATTAGATATGTGACTTTGGGCTAATCATTTAAGTCTCTGGCTCAGTTTACAGAAACTGATGGGATAATGATTTTATGGATAATGATAATAACTACATTGAAGGATGATTATAAGGATCAAATAAAATATTTGTAAATGAAAAATGAAATAAAAACATTTAGTGTAGTGTTGGATATGTAGTAAGTGGTATATAAATGCTTATTCTCTTTTCTTCCTCATCTGCAAAATTGTCAGTCTGAAGATTGCTTTTATGGAATGGGTAAATATGTGCCTATTATATGCTAGATACTATGCAATCACTTTAAAAATAGTATTTCATGTCATCTACTCAACAACACTAGAAGGCTATTACAATTACTTGTCTATGGTCATACAACTAAAATGTATCTGTAGCCATATTTAAACCACTCTTCCTAACTCATAGTTCCAGTATTCTTATCATCTGAGCCAAATTTGTACCAAATAGAAGAAAAGTTGAGAACATTAAGAATTATTTTAAGAATGACATATGAATTGATAAGAACAGATAGTTTTTAAATGAAGAAATTAAGGCTATCTATAGTCAAATTTAAAAAAAAAACTTATCACTATTTTAAATAGAGAAATGAAATTTGAAACTACTCTGAGGTAACATCTCCCACTTATCAGAGTGTCTTAAAGGATAATACAAGTGTGCATACCCTTTGATCCAGAAATACCACTGCTAGATATGTATCTGAAGGAGATCACAAAAAAGGGAAAAGACCCACAAGTATAAGTATGTTCAGAGCAATTTTTTTGTGAAGGAAAAGAATTGGAAATTGAGCGGATATCCATCAACTGGGGAATGGCTGAAAAAAATTAGGAAATATAAATATAATGGAATATTATTGATCTTCAGGAAATGATAAGCAGGTAGATTTCAGAAAAATCCTGGAAACACATGAACTGATGCTTAGTGAAGGGGAAAAATCAGGAGAATATTGTACACCTTAACAGCAGCATTGTGTAATGATAACTTATGAGAGACTTAGCTCTTCTCAGCAATTCAGTGATCAGTTCTAAAAGAGCTTTGATGAATAATGTCATCCACATTCAGGAAAAAAAAAACTATATAGAATAAATGCAGTCAAAACTATTTTCAGCTTTTCTAATTTATTTTTTTTATTGGAATTTTTTTTTCCTTCTTTTTGATTTTTCTTTCACAGCTTGGCAAATTTGGAAATATGTATAACATGCTTCTACAAATATAACATATCATATTACTTGCTATCCTGGAGTGGGGGGAGATGAGGGGGTGCAAACTTTTTAAAAATGTATGTTGAAAAAAATGTATGTTGAAAGGGGGAGAGACTGGGGTCAAGCTGACAGTGTAAAGCAGTGACTAACCTTAGTTCTCCTTCAAACCACCCCAAATATTTTTAAATAATGACTCCAAACAAATTTGAGAGTGAAACAATCCACAGAAAGAAAGAGTAAAGCGTTTTTCCAGCCCAAGTCACCTTGGAACATCCAGGGAAAGGGTTTGTTGTCCCTGGATGAGATAAGAGTGCAGTGCAGCCCAGGTCCTCAGCAGGACAAACCAGTCCTAGCTATCTAGAAACAGATCCCTAGGCAAGTCAGTCTGTGGCAGCAATGGCAATATCCAGAACTCTTAGTCCAATCACTGTGATAGACAATTTACAAGGTCAGCATGAAAAGTCTGTCATACTGGGGATAGAGGGGAAACACAGTCATCACAGGCCTCAGCAGCACAGATCAGACCACAGTAGACCACGAGCAGGTCTTTGGAGGCATTGAATTAGCAACAGCAGTTGTATCCAGAGCCCAGTTCATAAATTCTAAGGGAGCTGGAAGGAGATTACTGAGGGAAGACTCTGTTACTTTGCCAATACTCAGATATCAGTTGAAATCTTGGGTCTCAGGCCAGGATCAGGAAAAGGAGCTATCTCCTGCAGAAGGGGGAGCTTGTGTTCATACAGACCAGAGTTCAATTTAATCCTCTACTTAAATCATAAGATCTTGGAAGATTGAAAACTTGCAGATTCCTAGAACTATCTGTGAAAATAGCTGCAAAAATTTCCAAAATCTTTGGACAGGAAACTCTCCAGCCTAGGAAAAGAACCCTATCTTAACAAAAGAGTTAAAATTAAGTCATAAACTGGGAAAGTGAGCAAACAACAGAAAAAAAATCTGACCATTGAGAGTAACTATGGTAATAAGGAAGATCAAAATACACACTCAGAAGATAACAAAGCAAAGCTTCTGTACACAAATTAACCAAGGAAAATGTTAATTGGCCTCAGGTTAAGAAAAAGCTCAAAAATCATTTTGAAAATAAAGGGAGGTAGAAGAAATTCATAAAAGAAACACAAAATAATTGAAGAAAATAATATAATAAAACCCAGACTGGGCCAAATGGAAAGGGATATCAAAAAACCCAATGAGGAGAAGAATACTTTAAAAAGCAGAACAGGCCAAATGTAAAAGGAGACAAAAAAACTTACTGAAGAAAATAATTCCTTATAATATAAATTGAAGCAAAGTTAAGCTGATGATTTTGTGAGAAATCAAGAAACAATAAAACAAAAACCAAAATAATGCAAAACTAGAAGAAAATGTTAGATTCAAGTTAGATTCAAGACATAGGTGAGAATAGAATATGAAGGAATAATATTTTAAAAGAATGGAGTTAATGGTTGAGAGAGGAATATACTTGGAGAAAAGGAAAGGGAGAGGTAGAATATATTAAAATTTTTTCACATAAAAAATAAGAAAAAGTTTTTGAAGTGGAGTGGGAGAAGGGGGAGGTGAGGAGGAGTGAGTGAACCTTATTCTCATTGAAATAGTCTCATGCAATCTGAGATGGAACAGGATAAAAGGACAGGGAGACTAGAATAAATGAGAGTGGGGGGAATAGGAAGGAGGGAAATACAATTAGCAATAGTAACTGAGAAAAATATTGAAACAAATTTATCAGATAAAGACCTCATTACTCAAACATAGATAACTGAGTCAAATTTATTTTAAAAAAATCACCATTCCACAATTCATAGAAGATCAAAAGATATGAAAAGTTTTCAGATGAGTTTGTTAATGCTATCCATGATCACATTACAAAAAGATGCACCTCTCTATTGATTGGAGAAATGCAGATTAGGAGACTTCTGAGGTAGTACCTTATACCTATTGGGTTGGTTTATAGGTTAGAAAAAGAAAATGACAGATGTTAGAGGGGATGTAGGGAAAAGGAGACATTAATGCACTATTGAAGAATTTGTGAAATGATTCAAGAATTCTATAGAACAATTTGTATCTTTGCCCAAAGGGCTATAAAACCATGTCTGCTCTTTGATCTATCAAAGGCACTAACAGCTCTATATTCTAGAAGAGATGAAAAATAGGAAGGGAAAGGACCTATATGTATAAGGATATTCACAGCAGCTCTTTTCTGGTAGCAAGGAAATGGAAATGAAGGAGATGTCCAGACATTGGGAAAGGATGAACAATTTGAAATAGGTAATTAAGAGGCAGTGTTGTTTTATAAAAAAGGATGAACAGGATGATCTCAATAAAACTTGGAAATGTATAAGCAAATGCAAGGGGAAATGCACTATTTACAATGTAACGGAAATACTGCAAAATGATAAGCTAAGAATGACTTACTCTTTCTTCATCAAAGCTGTGACCCAAGATAACTCTAAAGAACTTATGATAAAGATAATATATATTCCCAAAGACAGAGCTAATAGTGTCTGAGTACAGATTGAAGTATATTTTTTAAAACAAATGTTATTTTATTTTTAATTATTCCCCCAGCTATATACAAAAGCAAATTTCAACATTTACTTCAAAATCCTGAGTTTCAAATTCTCTCCTTTCTTCCACCCCAATCCCCCCATTGAGAAAGCAAGTTACTTGATATAGGTTACAGATGTGTAGCTATGAAAAACATTACTATAATAGTCATGTTGTGAAAGTAAACATACCCTGCCCAAAAAGAAAGAGAAAACTCAAGAAAAATAAAATGATAAAAAAGTATCTTTTTTTAACTTTATATTTCTTGAAGTTTCTCTTTTTAGGTGTGGGAGAAATATGGACTTTTACAACTTGACTATTATGGTAAGGTTTGGTATGATTACACATTTTTAACCCATATCACATTATTTGCTTTCTCATTGAGGAGGAGTGAGATATATAGATGAGAAAGTATTCTAAATGCACAGTGAAAAAAATGAATGTTAAAACTGTTTGTACATGCAACTTTGGAAAGATAAAATAAAGTATACAAGTGAATGCTGAGATTGTCTTTAAATTATAATTGGAAAAATGTATAATAAAGCTTCAATTTAAAAAAAATAACTACAAATAAAATTGAGAACCTTATATCAAAATAAGTAATTAGCAAATTTGAAATCAGAAAGAATTCTAGACATCATTTCAGCTAATGCCTTTATTTTCCTATAAGCAAACAGAGGACCAATGTAGACGAAAGAAATTCTAGCTAAATTGAGTTACCCTAGGTAACAAGAAGAAAATAATGGAGCTCTGATTTGAAACCAGTTCAGTTAGCCTCAAGTTCAGTGTTCTTTCTCTTATTCCACATTTTTTCTCAACAAAGTCAATACCAACATGAGCGATATTGTTTTGTAATGTTAAATAAAACTAGTCAACTAATAAGGAGTTGTGTTCATTGAAAATTCTCTGTTAAGCTGTGATATGATTTATGTTTTTTTATTGGTGGTGAGTGGAATATTTCCTCTTAAGAGATAAAATTCCTAGTGAAGTCCTCTTAGGGTTAAAAATCATTAAAACAAAGACAGACTATTACCCTTAGACTATTCTCAGAAGAGGGAGAGAGGCCTTACATTCTCAGTCAGATACCCTTCCGATTCTGTTGGGGAGGGAAATAGTGGAATACTTCCAGAGAAGAGACCTTGCAGTCTTAGTTAGCCACTTATTTGATAATAGACTGTTAAAACAGTAGCCTAGCTTCTCTAGTTTGATAATTACTAAACTAAGAAGAGAGTAGAGTTCCTTAGAAGATCATGCATACTCAGACATTAATTCATTTAACAGAAGATCATTAGAATTCTTCTCAAACCCTTGTCATCTGGGTGATA
Organism: Macrotis lagotis; assembly: GCF_037893015.1. NCBI lineage: Eukaryota > Metazoa > Chordata > Mammalia > Peramelemorphia > Peramelidae > Macrotis > Macrotis lagotis. The sequence goes on from NC_133658.1 coordinate 714,477,905, forward strand.
AGGTAATATTTTATGAAAACCTTTATTCTTCTCTTTGTTGCTGGGTAGATTGTAACTCTGGAAACCTTAACCAATCAGGTTGGAAGGGATGGGGTTAGGAAAGGGGGAATCATGCTAGGCCATATAATCTTGCTTGACTGTCACCTCGGGGCAGCTCTTTCATCTTAACTACTTTTGTGAGACTTGGAGTGTGCCCTTTTCTCAAGAAAAGCCAAAGTAAACTTTTATTTTTGTTCAGAGAAATTTTTATAACTTTTAAAGTGAATTTTTATGCTATACAGTTTATGGTGCATTGGCCAGGAATCTTAAGCCCCACCCTGAGACTCTCTTGGGCATAAGCACAAGAAGGTGCCATGCTGGGATGTTATCAGCAGTAGATCCATTGAGGAGTGAGGGAAGGAACCCAAAGAGACTTAGCTTGAGCGAAACTGGCAGCCAGACGACCTCCAGAGGCAGGACTACAGGAAGTCAGCACGGGAGAAGACCCAAGCCTAGGTATTGTAAAGTCCTAGGTATGGGCCTAGGTATTGTAAAGTCCTAGGTGACCTGCTGTTCATTGTCCCATTAATTTGGGGTAGAGAACAGGATGGGGTGGATAGTCTCATGCAATTAAATAGTCTAGCCCAAGCAGTTTGTGCCAAAGGTCCAATTCATGCAGTAGAGTCTACAGAATTGTCGGGCAATCTACGGAAGACATTCTGGTAGTCCAAGCAGTTAGAGGCCAAAGGGTGAAGTAGAGGGATCTGGAAGTGCCTGTTGGGAGCTCTGGAGTATATTAAAAAAAGTATATAAATCATCCTAGGAGAAATTCCAAGAGACAGCATTAGGCTGTAAAAATGGGAGGGTCAAAATTAAAGCACTGCTGCAGCAATAAAATATTGTAATCCCTCTCTGAAGTGCCCGGGAGATAGTCCCTTGGGATTTCAATTTAGTAATTGGAATAAGGAACTAAATTTTCATGGAAAAGTGCAGAAAATGATAAAATGTTGTTGACTCTTTCTCTTCCCTGCTTTTTCACTGTGATTCTGTGTTGCTAGAATGCTTCTCCTCCTCTCCCTCCTCCCCCTTGCTGCTGCTTTTCTCCTATCTGCTTGCCTGTTCTTCTTTTTTTTTTTTTTTGCTATCTCTCAAACTTGGGAGAGAAATGAGAGCAAAAAGGAAATTTATTAAGTGTTAAAAGGGACCTTATTTTGAAGGTAAAGAGACAATGAAAATTACTGAATAGGTTAAATAAAGAAATCATAGAAAGAAATGTTATTTTAATTTGAAAAAGATTTTGGGAAAGTAAATCCCAGAAAGTCAAGAGTCAGGTTAATTCTAAAGCATATAATTTGGTTACACAGAAATGCCAGAAAAGGGAAACTAAATAGTTAATCTTTTACCAGAGCGATATGGTAACATTATAGTTTCAGGAGTTTATTAGTACAGATTCTAGTAATGTTAGTTATTACATAGAGTAATGGAACAAGGGGGGGCCTAAGAACAAAAAAGCCCCCAGGAAAGATTTTGGACCTGCCTCCCTATGAGAAAAGTTATATGGTTTATTCTGTTTGAAGAAGGGAGCAGGTAATATTCCAATTAGGCTGTGAGATTTTTTTTTTTTAAGTAGCTGTTTGCCTTCTCAAAAGTTTTACCCGTTTAAATCAAGAAGTGTTAAATATTAAATCCTTTGAATGGAAAATGTTTTCTGGAAAGTAGAATCATGTCTGTGGCGTATATAGCCAGTTCATAACAGTATTAATTACAGTCAAAGAGAGTTAATGAAAAAGAATAGTGTAACAGAATATTAAGGGAAAACGTAAGAGGTTCTGAAAGTACGGAAGAGAAACATAGAGACAATTGCAGATTTGAACCATTTGTTAAGTATGGAAATTGGTTAAAGCATGTAGACAGAAGATTTGAGCAGGTTTGATATTTATAAGTAAAAGAATTGATTATGGGGATTTTGGAGGCCTTGGGAGGTGATTTCAAATTCATTTAAGGAGTTTTTGTTTTATTTTTAATGTTTTATAACTCCTTTAGAGTCATATGAAGAAAAAGAATTAATGGGAATGTAACAAATAGGGACAGAATGGCCTTTGTGGAGGCTGGCAATCAGGTTAGACTGTGAGTTATTTTAATCAAGCTTTAGAATTACTAGACAAAGGGAATGAAAACACTGATTCACAATATGGGGTAAATCAGTTGAGTATATCTGAGCTATAGGTCAGTAAAGCAAAATTTTGGGAAGAAAGAAGAATTTATTTTAGTTAAGGATACTTGAGTTATTATTTTAATGAAGAGAAAGAGATAAAGGCTATTTGCATGTCACTTGCTGGACACTCTTTGTACAAAGATGGTCATCTAGTATAAATGGTATAAACTCAAGTTAACTTAATAATTTTCAACATATTAATGTGTGAAGTAAACAATTATGCAAGTTGTATTTTTGTTATGTAAAGTGTGTATATCAATGTGAAATGTGAATTTTAATAGCTTTAGAATTTTATAGTCTGATGATGAAAATATGATGCTTGATAAGATGTTATGTTAAGAAGATCCTTTACCAGAGGAGGAGATCTCAACAAGTTGTATGAATTGGAGATTGGAATGGACTCTGCAGATACAGAATTATATTGAATGTCTCCAGGGGAAAAGAGAGAAACTGGATAAGTTTCCTCCCTTGTGTATACGATATGTGTGTATAGGTTTTTTGGTCAGGGTTCCAAAAAGAAGATGGATATCAAGTGGACAGGAAGACAGAGAAAAAAAAAACTGAGAGGGTATCAAGGATAGTGTAAGAAGACTTCAGATGACAAAATATTCAGGTATATATATATATATATATATATATATATATATATATGTATATAAAGAGGAGGGATTGAGTGGAATATTTGCTCTTAAGAGTTAACATTCCTATTGAAGTCCTCTCAGGGTTAAAAATCATTAAAACAAAAACAGACTATTACCCTTACATTATTATTAGAAGATGCAGAGAGGCCTTGCATTCTTAGTCAGATACCCTCCTGTTTCGGTTAGGGAAGAAAATAGTGGAATACTTCCAGGGAAGAGACCTTGCAGTCTTAGCCACCTATTTGATAATAGACTATAAGAACAGTAGCCTGGCTTCTCTTGTTTGACAAATACTAAACTAAGAAGATAGTAGAGTTCCTTAGAAGACCTTGCATACTCAGACATTAATTCATTTATCAGAAGGTCATCAGAAATCTTCTTCTCATATACTCACCATCTGGATGGTGAGGTAATATTTTATGAAAACCTTTTATTCTTCTCTTTGTTGCTGGGTAGATTTTTTGCATAAAGATTGTAACTCTGAAAACCTTAATTAATCAGGTTGGAAGAGAGGGGACTAAGGAGCAGGGAATAGTGCTAGGTCATAGAATCTTGTTTGACTGTCACCTTGGGGCTGCTCCTTGATCTTCACTACTTTTATGAGACTTGGAGTAAGCTCTTTTCTTGAGAAAAAGCCAAAATAAACTTTCCTTTCTTTGTGCAGAGGAGTCTATATTTTTAAGTGTATTTTTATCCCACACAGTGTCATTAACAGCTGTAAGCTCACAAAAAGCCAAATGAGTCTGACATGAGGAAATGAGGAGAAATATGAATTGAGATAAGAAGGTAATGTGATTTTAAATGTGCAAATTGGTCTGGATATTGTGACAGGAGCCTAGGAAAATTTCTATGAATACTTCAGTGACTCAGGATAAAAAAGTCAAGAAAGAACTTACTTTATAAAATATCTCAGGGATCAATATTTTCAATGAATGGAAATGAGAAGTAGTGGGCTAAGAATTATAGCATTATTTAGAGTAATTTATGTGAAAAGAATCAAGTTGTAGAAGGTTCTTGCTGTTGTTTGGCCATATTTTATTTGTGAAGCATACAATTTTCCCTCTTCAGTCTTTTCAGTGAATGCCAATTTCACAAATGCTCTAGTTTTTAACAGTAATTTATAATTAAATGATGAACAAAAGAACACCAGTTCACAATTAGGGGATATTAATAGATATAATTTAATTCTAAGAACCATATTCATAACACCTATTTGCTTAGTCATGAACCTTACTTTTGTGCTTCTTATAATTAATAAACCTAGCCTTTAGTCTCTGCTTCATGAAGCTGACTCTGAAAAACTTACTGTAATTAAAAAAATCAAAATGGAAATCCTCCAAAAAATTTAAAAATTTTAGAGAAAATGGAAGGATGATTAATCTTCCTAACATAAATTATTGCTATATTTGCTTAAGCTGAATTTTTAAGAATAAAACATTTATAGTGTTTCAATTATTCCCTCCCATTGCTAAGAATAATTCTGAACAATAATGACGGAAAAGTGAATTATTTCCCCTGGGAGCTCCCACTATATTAAGGCTTAAACACTTTTCTTTTTGCAAAAATTACCCTTGGTTTGAATTGCTCTGATACAAGTAAAACTTATGAAATTTTGTCATAGTTCAAAATTTCATATTGTTAATTAGTTTTGTACCTGGCATATAGTCCTTTAAGTACACTCTTCTACCTAAAGTATATATTCATGAAGGGGACAAAAGATCTAGACATGGCTTCCCTTTTTTTGGCCTGTAGAGTATCAGAAATCAGTTTTTCTCTGCTGCACATTATTATCGAATAGTTGGACATTACTGAACAACTGAACAACAGCAACAGCAATAGTTCTTGGCATGAATACCAGTGGAGTCATCTAGGAATTGGAACTCCCTAACGATGGTTTTCTTATGATTTCTTAGGAAACTGAAGTTTAAATTACCTCACTGATAAACCACCTTTCTTGAGTTGGGAGACAACCCATGACTTCATGACATCATTACCTCACTATAATATTCTTCACTTATACACGAGAGGTTACATTACAACACATATTATGTGGTATGAATTGCAATGAATTAAAACTAATGCATGTTTTAAATTTAAATATTTTATTTATTTATTTTTCCAACAACATACAATGGTAGCTTCACCCATCATTTTTTTTTGCAAGGTTTTGATTTTTTTTGTTTTCTTCCTTTCCTCTCTTCCCTCCTCCTTCCCCATGGTAGAAAACAATTTAATATGGGCTCTATATTTACAACCATGCTAAACAAAGATACATACAAATCAGATTGTAAAAAGAAGAATCATATTCAATTGAAAAGGGAAAAAAATTAGAGAGGAAAAAATGACATAAGAACACTTTTAAAAATTAAAGTTAGTAAGCTTTACTTTGCATTTAAACTCCATAGTTCCTTCTCCAGATATGGTTAGTATTTTCCATGACAATTCTTTTAGAATTGGATTGGATTATTGTACTGCTAAAATGAACAAGAACAACATAGGTATTATAAGAGTATAATGTTCTTCTGGTTCTGCTCATTTCATATAAAACTAGTTCATGGAAATCTTTCCAGATTTTTCTGAAGTTCTCCCCCCCCATTATTTCTTTTTCTTTTTTTTAAAGGGTTGATTTATTTTGAGTTTTACAATTCCCCCCCCATTCTTGCTTCCCTCCCCTCACCCCCACAGAAGGCATTGTATTTGTGTTTACATTGGTTCCATGTTATACATTGATCTCAGTTGAATGTGATGACAGAGAAATCTTATCCTAACAAAAGAAAAAAGTTTGAGATAGTAAAATTACATAATATAATGCTTTTTTCCCCTAATTTGATGGTAATAGTCTTTGTTCAAAGTCCATAACTCTTTCTCAGCGTACAGATGGTGTTCTCCATTGCAGATAGCTCAAAATTACTCCTGCTTCTTGCAATGAAGGGATGAGCAAGTCTATCAGGGTTGTTCATCACCCCCATATTGCTGTTAGGGTGTACAATGTTTTTCTAGTTCTGTTTATCTCCCTCAGCATAAGTTCATGCAAATCCCTCCAGGCTTCCCAGAATTCCTGTCCCTCCTGGTTTCTAATAGAACAATAGTGTTCCATGACATACATATACCACAGTTTGCTAAGCCATTCCCCAATTGAAGGACATTTACTTGACTCCCAATTCTTTGCCACCACAAACAGGGCTGCTATGGATATTTTCATACAAGTGAAGTTTTTGCCCTTTTTCATCATCTCTTCATGGTACAGACCCATTAGTGGTATTGCTGACTCAAAGAGTATGCACATTTTTGTTGCCCTTTGGGCATAATCCCAAATTACTCTCCAGAGAGGTTGGATGAGTTCACAGCTCCACCATCAATGTATTAGTGTCCCAGATTTCCGGCATCCCTTCCAAAGTTGATCATTGTCTTTTCTGGTCATATTGGCCAGTTTGAGAGGTGTGAGGTGGTATCTCAGAGATGTTTTAATTTGCATTTCTCTAGCAAGTAATGATTTGGAGCAGTTTTTCATATGAGTATAGATTGTTTTGATTTCCTCACCTGTAAATTGCCTTTGCATAATCCTTTCACCATTCATCAATTGGAGAATGGCTTGTTTTTTTGAAAATTTGACTCAGTTCTCTGTATATTTTAGAAATGAATCCTTTGTCATAAACACTAGCTGCAAAACATTTCCCCAATTTACTACATTTCTTTTGATCTTGCTTACAGTGGTTTTACCTGTGTAAAAGCATTTTAATTTAATGTAGTCAAAATTATCTAGTTGGATTTGAATGATGTTCTCATTCTCTTCCTTGGTCATAAACTGTTTCCCTTTCCATAGATCTGACAGGTAAATTATTCCTTGATCTTCTAGTTTGCTTATAATATTTTTTATGTCTAAATTCTATATCTATATAGATCTTATCTTGAACTCTTTCCAGGCCCTTCAAGATATAGGTATGAGGTGTGAGTTGTTGGTCTATTCTGAGTTTATTCCATACTAAATTCCCAATTTTACCAAATTTTTTTATAGAAGAGAGAGTTTGTATCCCAATAGCTGGACTCTTTGGGTTTATCAAACAGCAGATTACTATAATCATTTCCTGCTATTGCACCTAGTCTATTCCACTGATTCATGACTCTTTTTCTTAGCCAATACAAGTCAGTTTTGAGGACCAATGCTTTATAATGTAACTTTAGAATAGTAAAGGCTAAGCCACCTTCTTTTGCACTTTTTTTCATTGAATGCCTGGAAATTCTTGACTTTTTATTTCTCCATATAAATTTACTTACAGCTTTTTCTAATTCATTAAATAATTTTTGGGGAATTTTGAATGGTATGGAGCTAAACAATTAGTTTAGTTTTGGTAGAATTGTCATTTTTATTATATTAGCTCAATCTATCCATGCACAGTTGATGATTGTCCCAGTATTTACATATGATTTTACTTGCGTGAGAAGAGTTTTGTAATTGTTTTCAAAAAGCTTTTGAGTCTTCCTTGGCAGGTAAACTTCCAGGTATTTTATTTTGTCTGAAGTTACTTTTTTCTTTTTTTGTTTTTTGTTTTTTTGCAAGGCAGATGGGGTTAAGTGACTTGCCCGAGGCCACACAGCTAGGTAATTATTAAGTGTCTGAGACCGGATTTGAACCCAGGTACTCCTGACTCCAAGGCCGGTGCTTTATCCACTAGGCCACCTAGCCACCCCTGAAGTTACTTTGAATGGGATTTCTCTTTCTAGCACTTTCTGTTGAATCTTGCTAGTCATATATAGAAATATTGAAGATTTATGAGAGCTTATATTATATCCTGTGACTTTGCTAAAGTTGCTAATCAATTCTAATAATTTTTAGATGATTTTTGGCGATTCTCTATGTATACTATCATGTCATCTATAAAGAGTGAGAGTTTTGTCTCCTCCTTCCCTATTCTAACTCCTTCAATTTCTTTTTCTTCTCTTATTGCTGAGGCTAAAATTTCTAATATGATATGGAATAGTAGTGGTGATAATGGGCATCCTTGTTGCACCCCTGATTTTATTGGGAATGCCTCAAGCCTATTCCCATTTCATATAATGCTTATTGATGGTTTCAGATAGTTACTCCTTATCATTCTAAGGAATAAATCATTTATTTCTATACTCTCTAGAGTTTTTAGTAGGAATTGGTGTTGTATTTTATTGAAAGCTTTTCTAGCACCTATTGATATGATCATATGATTTCTGATAGATATGTTATTAATATTATCAATTATAGTAACAGTTTTCCTAATATTGAACCAACCCTGTATTCCTGGTATAAATGTATTATCCTGGTGATAACTTGTAATCATTTTGCTAAGATTTTATTTAAAATTTTTGCATCTATATTCATCAATGAGATAGCTCTATAATTTTCTTTCTCTGTTTCAACTCATCCTGGTTTAGGTATCAGCACCATATTGGTATCAAAGAATGAGTTAGGCAGAGTTCCATCTTCAGCTATTTTTCCAAAAAATTTTATATAGAATTGGAACCAATTGTTCCTTAAATGTTTGATAGAATTCACATCTGGCCCTAGAGATTTTTTCTTAGGGGATTCAATAATGGCTTGTTTAATTTCTTTTTCTGATATAGGGTTATTTAAGTTTTTAATTTCCTCTTCATTTAATCTGAGCAATTTATATTTTTTATAAATATCCCTCCATTTCACTTAGATTGTCAAATTTATTTGCATAGAGTTGGGTAAAAGATTGCCAAATTATTACTTTAATTTCTTCTTCTTTGGTGGTGAGTTCACCTTTTTCATTTTTGATACTAGCAATATGGTTTTCATCTTTCTTATTTTAATCAAATTGACCAGAGGTCTATCAATTTTATTGGCTTTTTCATAAAACCAGTTCTTGGTTTTGTATATTATGTCAATAGTTTTCTTACCTTTGATTTTATTAATTTTTCCTTTAATTTTTAGAATTTCTAATTTGGTATTTAATTATGGGTTTTTAATTTTTTCTTTCTCTTATTTTTAATTGCTTATTTAGTTCATTGATTTCTTCTTTCTCTAATTTATTCATGTAAGCATTTAAAAATATAATATATCACCTGACAGCCACCTTGTGTGTATCCCATAGTTTTTGGTATGTTGTATAATTATTGTCATTATCTAGGATGAAATAATTAAAGCTTTCTATAATTTGTTGTTTGATCCACTCATTCTTTAAAATGAGGTTATTTAGTTCCCAATTAGTTCTGGGTCTATATCACCCTGGCCCAATATTGCATATGTTTTTTATTACATTATGATCTAGAAAAGATGTATTCACTATTTCTGCCTTTCTACAATTGATTATCAGGTTTTTATGTCCTAGTACATGGTCAATTTTTGTGTAAGTGCCATGTACTGCAGAAAAAATAGTATATCCTTTCTATCCCCAATGAATTTTCTACATAGATCTGTCATATCTAGGTTTACTAACAATGTTTATTTAAATTATTTATTTAAAATAAAATTTACTTAAATACCAAGGAGCCACAGTAAGGATTAGGCAGAACCTGGTTGCAGCAACATTAAGGGATCCAAGGGTCTGGACTTCTTCCTTGTTTATTTTATGATTCGATTTATCTAAATCTGAGAGTGGGAGGTTTAGGTCTCCCACTATTAGAGTTTTGCTGTATATGTCTTTTTGTAGCTCTTTCAACTTCTCTAAAAATTTGAATGCTGTCCCATTGGGTGCATACATACTTAGTATTGAAATTACTTTATTGTCTATGGTACCTTTTAGGAGGATATAGTTTCCTTCATTATATCTTTTAATGCTATCTATTTTTTCAGCTGCTTTGTCTGAGATGAGGATTGCTACCCCTGCTTTTTCACTTCAGCTGAAGCAAAAAATATTTTGCTCCAACCTTTTACTTTTACTCTATATGTATTTCTCTATTTCAAATGAGTTTCTTGTAAGCAGCTTACTGTAGGATTCAAGCTTTTAATCCACTTTGCTATCTGATTATATTTTAAGGGAGAGTTCATCCCATTCACATTCAAAGTTATTATTACTAACTCTTTATTGCCCTTCATGCTGTCTTTCTTCTGTTTGTATTTTTCCCCTTTTTGCCCTTTTCCCATATTCCCCAGTGTTTTCTTTCTGAATGCCATCACCTTCAGTTTGTTTGCCCTCTTAAATCGACCCTTCCCCTTTTTCTCCCTTTCCCCTTTCCCCTTCTTCCCTTCCTTCTGTTACTTCCCCCCTTTTCTCCCCCACCCCATTCCCCCCCTCCAGTTTCTCCCTTTTAATGCTTGAAAGGTTTGATAAGTTTCTTAACTTGATTAAGTGTGTCTAAATTAACTTTAACCCAAGTCTGATGAGATGAAATTCAGGTGGTTCTCACCTCTCCCCTTCCTCCCCTCAATTACAATAGGTCTTTTGTACCTCTTCTTGTAATGAGATTTACCCCATTCAGTTTCCCTCCAACCCCCTTTCTCCTTACTGACCCCTGTTTTTAAGGAGGTATTGTTTTTAAATCATTCTATCAGAGTCACAGAAAAGTTATAAGCGTCCATCACTTCTTTCTATGTATATTTTCTCTCTAATAGAGTTACAATTCTCAAGAGTTATGAAACCCTTTCTCCCAAGTGGGTATATAGCCAGTTTCATCTTATTGTATAACATTTTTTTAACCTTTTCATGTGTCTCTTGAGCCTCCTGTTTGATGTCCAAATTTTCTATGTAGCTCTGATCTTTTCATTTTGCAATCTTGGAAGTCTCTCATTTTATTAATTGTCTGTCTTTTTCCCTGGAAGAGAAGGCTCAGTTTTGCCAGGTAGTGAATTCTTGGCTGCAGTCCAAGCTCCCTTGCTCTTTGGAATATCTCTTTCCATGCCCTTCAATTCTTTAATGTTGCTTCAGCCATATCCTTTGTAATCCTTACTGTGGCTCCTTGGTATTTAATTTTTTTTTTCTTTCTGACTGCTTGAAGGATTTTTTCTTTTATCTGATAGTCCTGAAATTTGGCCACAACATTACTTGGTGTTTTCATTTTAGGATGTCTTTATGGAGGGGATTAATGTATTCTTTCAATAGCTATTTTGCCCTCTGGTTCCAGTATATCAGAGCAATTTTCCATCACTAAATCTTGTAGTATTAAGTCCAGGCTTTTTTTCTCTTCAATGTTCTCAGGAAGACCAGTAATCGTCAGATTCTCCCTTCTCAATCAATTCTCAAGCTCAGTGGTTTTCCTGATGAGGTATTTTACATTTTTTTCTATTTTTTTGCTGTGTTGGTTTTTTTAAGTCTTGTCTCATGAAGTCATTAGTTTCTGCTAGTTCCATTCTTTTTTTTTTTGGAGGAGATTTTTCTTCTTTTATCTTTTGTAACTCCTTTTCCAGTTGGTCCATTCTATTTTTGAAGGACTATTCTATTTGCCCAAATGTAGTTTTGAGAGAAACATTTCCTTTTTGCATTTGCCCAATTGAGGATTTGAGAGAATCAGTTTCTTTTTGCATTTTCCAATTGAAGACCTGAGAGAGTTATTCTCATTTTGTATTTCTCTGATTGTTTTTTTCCAAGGATATGTTTTCTTGTTGTTAGATATTAATTTTCTCTTGCAATGTGTTGATTTTCTCTTGAGTTTCTTTTCCCAATTTTTCCAATTGATTTTTTTTTTTGCAAGGCAATGGTGTTAAGTGGTTTGCCCAAGGCCACACAGCTAAGGTAATTATTAAGTGTCTGAGGCCACATTTGAACTCAGGTACTCCTGACTCCAGGACCAGTGCTCTATCCACTGCACCACCTTGATGCTCCTCCATTTGATTTTTAAAGGCCTTCCTGATTTCTTCAAGGAAGTCTTGCTGGGCTGGAGACCAATTAATTCATAGGCTCCTCAGCAGTGCTAGATCTCCCTGTGTTAAGATCTGTCTTTTCTAAGAGTTTCTCCATAGGGCCCCCCCCCCCCTTTCCTCTGGTCTTTTTTCATCTTGTGTTGGGGGAGGGGGGAGCTGGCTCTCAGAGGTTTGTCTTTGAGGATCCTAGAGGCTTTGTTCACTTGGTTTAGTAATTCCAGGGGTCAGTCAGTTGGGGATGCTGGTTGCTGTCTCTGGAGTGAAGTCCTCACCAGCAGGGTCTGAGTTGACCTTGAAAACTGGCCTGTGCCCTGGGGGAAGGAGTTAATCTCTTTATGTTGAGGGAGCTCTGAAGCCCTGAGGGGGTGGAGGGAGGCGGGTTGTTTATTGTTTGTTCTGGGCAAAGGGTTCTTCTGAAAGTACAGAGCTCAGGTCCCTGGTCCAGCTGGTTGTTCTCCAGTTGTGTTCTGAGACTGTGCTGGAACTCACCCTCCTGTAGCTCTTCTCTGCCTTGCCAGAGACACTGCAGCTAAAACTGAATCTCGCACCTGCAACTCACTGAAGTCTCCACAGCTCAGACTGACCCTCTGGCCTCCTCCAACTGCCATCCTCAGTGTTGATCCTCTGCTCTTGTCTTCCTGTTCACCCATGGTCCCCTGAGAAAAACCTTCTTGGTAGGTAATCTTCTCCTAGTTTCTCTTTCTGGGTTTTGTTGATCGAATGTTTATTAAGAGGTTTCTCTCATGTTATTGTTATTAATATTTTTTTTTTTTTAGTTTTTGCAGGGCAATGGGGTTAAGTGGCTTGCCCAAGGCCACACAGTTAGGTAATTATTAAGTGTCTGAGGCCGCATTTGAACTCAGGTACTCCTGACTCCAAAGCCACTGCTCTATCTACTGCGCCACCAAGGTGCCCCCTCTCATGATATTTCTGAGGGGAAAGAGAGAGCGCTATCACAGTGACTGTCTTCTCTCTGCCATCTTGGCTGGAAGTCCATCCCCCATTATTTCTTATAGAACAATAGTGTTCCATCATACTACTATACTACAATTTTCTCAGCCATTCCCCCATTGCTGGGCATTCCCTGAATTTCCAATTCTTTACCACCATGAAATAAGCTGCTATGAATGTTTCTGCATAAGTGTGTTTTTTTTATTCTTTTTCCTCATCTCTTTGGAATACAGACCTAAATAATGGTATTGCTGGATTAAAAGGGAAGCACAGTTTTATTGGCCTGTGGATCTAATTACAAATACTTTCTAGAAAGGTTGAATCAATTTACAAATCCGCCCAAATGCATTAGTGTCCCAGTTTTCCCACATTCCCTCCAACATTGTTCATTTTCTTTTTTTAAAAAAAAATTGTTTGTATTTATTTAAGGCAGTGGGATTAAGTGACTTGCCCAAGGTCACACAGCTAGGCAATAATTAAGTGTCTGAGAACAGATTTGAACTCATGTTCTTCTGACTCCAAGGCCAGTGCTTTTTTCACCTAGCTGTGCCTCATTTTACTTTTTAATCATATTGATCAATCTGATGGGTGTGAATTGGTACCTCCATGCTATTTTAATTTGCATGTCTCTAATCAATAATGATTTAGATTTTACATTTGAATCTATTAGCTTTAGTTTCTCCATCTGAGCTTTGTCTTTGATAACCTATGACCATTTATCAACTGGGGAATGATATGTTTTCTTATAAATTTGACTAAGTTCTCCATCTATTTCAGCGAAGAGTCCTTTGTCAGAAATGCTAGTTGTAAAAATTGTTTTCAAATTTTCCTTCTAATCTTGGTAACACTGGTTTTGTTTATGTAAAACTTTTTCAATTTAATGTAATCAAAATTATTCAATTTGATTTTTATAAGGTTCTCTATCTCTTCTTTGGTAATAAACTACTACCCTTTCCATAGATCTTACAGATAAACTATTCTTTGTTCTCCTAAATGACTTATAATATCATCTTTTAAATTTTATACGCATTTCCACCTTATCTTGGTATAGGGTGTGAGATGTTGATCTATATCTAGTTTCTGTCATATCTTCCAGAATTCCCAGCAGTTTTTATCAGAGTGAATTTTTATCCCTGAAACTGGAATCTCTAGGTTTATCAAATGGCAGATTACCATAATCACGTATTACTGTTTCTTTTGCACCTATTTGTTCTTCTTTTGATCTACCACAGTATTTCTTAGCCTGTCTAAAAAAGTTTTGTTGATTGAGGTTTTACAATATAATTTTAGGTCTGATATGGCTAGACTTCTTCCCTTTGTGTTTTTAAATTTAATTCCCTGATATTTTTGACCTTTTGTTCATGTGAATTTAGTTACTCTTTTTTTAGTTCAATAAAATAATCTTTTGGAAATTTGATTGTAATCATCAGTGAGAAAATAGATAAATGTGAATTAGGTAACAATACAACTTAAAAGACTTTGAGAACAAGATCTTAAGAATCCCAATGAATGTCAGCATGGAGAAAATTTGTTAGTAGGATGATTCAGGTACCTTCCTCTTGTTATTTAATGTTTTTATTAGTGCTTTTGAAGAAAGGATATTTGATAAGTTAACACATAATTTAAATCTGAGGTTAGTTAATACACGGTAAAATTTTAATAAGGAAAATTTAATGGAGTCTTAAAAAGTTCAAAAATCTGTTAAATTAATCATATTTACATACATACATAAGTTTCACATGTATAATATATGTGGAACATGAGTAGATAGTAGTTCCTCTAAAAACATTTAATTAGTGAATGAATAGTAGAATCATGGAATCCAATACAGATAAGGTCACCTCAAGCTTCCTCAAACAGGTAGAATTCTAGGCACTACATTTTAGAAAGGTTATTGATAAGGAAAGAGGAATGAACAGGACTGTGAAGGACATTGTGATAATTCTATAAAACACACTGATTTTATCATGTACAAAATAAAGACATTTATTTTGGAAAAGAGAATGGCTGGAGGGTCAATATAGTACCTAAAGTTATTGAAGAACTAATATTCAGGAGGGGCATTAGATTTCCTTCTATAAATCCTGGAGGGTAGATCTATAAACTCTGGGGGAAAAAAATCTCAGAGAAAGATTTTGGCTTGATATATAAAATACCCTAACTCCAAGTTATCCTGAAGTTGAAAAGATTGCTTGGAATGGGAGTGAAAATCTCTCCATTAGAGGTATTAAAATGAAGGTTATAAAACTAGTTTTGGGTAATATTGTAAAAAGTATTCATGATCACATGCAGATTCAACTAGCTGACCTTTGAGGTCCCTTTCAATTATGCTATTCTGTCATCTTCTTTACCTTTATGCAGTCTGAATTTTTCATATGCAATGAGAAATAACCTCTCACAATCCAATAAAAAAGTTAATGTCACAACATTCTTCATAGGGGAGATTTACCCAATGGAAGCATATTATCTCTAAATAATAAGGTTAATTTACAGAAATTACTGCCTGTAAGAAGATTGAGTAATTAGAAAAGGTAATTCATATTTGAGGTCTGTGGGGTCAGTTCATGCAGCTGTGATGATTCAATGCTAGAAGTATCTCATAGAGAAGATCTGGTTAACACTCTGTAAAGGCTGTGGCAAAATGAGGAAGATGAACAACTTCCTTAGTAAGTGAGTCATTAAAGTATATAATTATTTTTATTCCAAATGAAATATAATTCCTGAAATGACAAAAATTATCTAAAATTAAACAATAGAAATTAACTTTTCAACTTATTTCCCCAGAGCTAAAGAAGTACTATACCAAGAAAATACCCCAAAAGATTATAAGAGCAATTATTTTCAAAACTATCACATAGAAGATATTTGATAATAGCAATTTTTCAAAAACATAAGTTTAGCAGTTTGATATTGTCATTTTAAATTCATTAGATAATTTATTCCAACAAACTGAAATATTTTACCATCTATCTAATACAATTTATCATTGCTCCTAGATACTGAGAATCTTAATTCCCTCTCTTTATTTCATAAAATTAAAAATGTACTTTATAAATCATCTTAGTCAAAGGTACTGTCTTTTATGCATTATTTCATCTGTCACTATAGTGAAAATGCATTTCAAAGAAAAATGAAACAAAATATACTTTCATGTACTTGGGGAATTATGATTTTTTAAGAATAAACATAGATTTCTAGTCTTTCCATATTTGAATTTGTTTCATTTCTTGTACTGTGAGGCAACTGGAAGATAAAGTAGATAGAGCTCAAAGTCTAGCCTGGAAGACTTGAATTCCAATTCATTCTTGAGCTTATTGGCTCTGAACTTGGGAAATCATTGAATCTGTATTCATCTCTGTTTTCTCAACTACAAAATATGGATTTAAATATCGTCTACCTCTCAGGGTTGTTATGAGGTTTGAATTCAATAATAATTTGTAAAAAAAACCAAAACCTAGCACCATATTGGTTCATGCTTGGAACTTAATAAATGTGCCTTTCCTTCCAATGTGCTAAAAAAAGATATTTGCATTCACTTTTTTTGATATTTTCAAACTCATGTTACCCTAATTGTTTTGTATTATTCTATATAGAAAAGACATCCTAACTTCATGACTACCAGAGATTATTTATTATATGATGAATGACATGTTGTTACAGATAATATTTGTTTATTTAAGGAGGTTTCTAGACAAAATTATGAATTAGAGAAAGTTTGTGACAAAAGTCTCCCTAATAAATACTCATGAAATGACTATTAGAATATTAGAGAAGTTTTGTTTTTATTTTATTTTAATAGTATTGGACAAGTGGAAATGGGCTAAATATTATAATGGAAATATTAGAATATGAGCTATTCAATGATGATAACTATTTTGTACATGTCTTTGGTATAAGACCTGCATTTTATAGGCTTTATCACATTCTCTTCTGTATAAATATAAAACAAAATTTCAGTAGCTATAGAAGTCAGAATTCTTGTAGAATCAACTGACCATCTCTGAAGCATTATAACGTAGTAGAAGGAACCCTTGGATTTAGAGGTATTGATTATGCTATTTATGATTTATTTGATTTTGAACAAATATCTCATGCATTTGGACCCCAGTTTTCTTTTTGTAGCATGGGCAGAGTGGGTAATGATCTCTAGAGTCCTTTCTAATTATAAATCCATTGATTTATTGAGAATGAATGCATTATCACTTATAGCTGGAATAATCACCTCTAATTTATTAAGGACAAAATGTACAGATAAATTTAGGAGTTATATTTGTACACTATTTACACTTAGTGCTTTTGGCATTTATTTACTAGAATTCATAGACAAAATAAAAAACCTTGAAAAATCAATTTTATTATCAGAATGAATATCACTATCATAATTTGAACTAATATATATATGAATCATACAGAATTACAGATTCTTTTCTGTTTTTTGTTTTCAATGAATAAGTATTATAAACCTTTCTGTTGGTCCTTTTTAATGTTTTGACAAAATATTATTTGTCTTGGTAACTAAATTTACTTTAATATTTTTCACTAATTCTCTAAGTATTTATGCAACTATATCTAGTAAAAGCTCTGGTCCCTCCCAAGTTCCCAGGCACAAGACCTGTTGTAACATTATAGATGCTAAGGAAACTTCATTCTTCATGACTGAATCTTTATGACTTAATTCTTAAGAAACATAGAGTGGAGGAAAATGTCAGCCCAATAAAGGAAAAATATATCTGTTGAAAATATCAATTATATCATAAATATTGTTTTATCTAATTGTAATATCTCTCTTTAAAGAAAATTAGTAGGAGTTTATATAAGAAACATAGCAATCGATGATTCAGGCCCAGTATGGACTGAATGGAAACATTCCTAAGCACGCAGAGTAGGAGTTTTGCTGTGTTTTGTTTTGTTTTGTTTTTCAAAATGAATCCTAGGAAGAACATTGAAAAGAAAAGGGATTCAACCATTTTATGTATACTGAGACTTGTTCTGAGATGGTATCTTGAATTGATTACCCTAAACTCATGACATTAATCATTTGATCACCAGCATGGAAATGGGTGTGAGGAAAGGAGAAATTTCCCAATGGGATTTGACCGTGCTTGCTGAATTTTAACCTACCTGTATTGACTACATTTTCGATAATGCACTTTGCTTTCTAATTTAAGAAAAATAGAATTTTTTTAAATCTCTTATAGTAAGAGACCTAAGTGAATGTTAGGTTGAAGTGACTAAATGTAAAGACTGGAGGTATTTCTAGTGGGATGAGGTCTAAAACAAATAGAACTTCCTGAATCTTTGGGATTCCTGAATCTTAGTGTCCTGGGGAATAACAAAGGATAAATTTGTAAGGATACTTCATATCTTAGTAATATATTATATGTGATAATTGTAAGGCTACTCAGGTTATCAAACTACTCACATGCCCAGTGTGAATATTGCTGATAAAAATGTATTTATTAATAAGAAAACTGTGCTAAAGATAAAAACATTATAGTTCAAAGATATATGTTAATTTCAGATATACTATATTTTATAGTAAGACAAAATCATGTTAACTCAAGCAAAAACATATCTCTAGAGAAAAAAAATTCTTTCATGTTCACAGGGAACTATTGCACTTTGCACTGGAAGCATCAACACCCATGCTTTTGAAATGAGCCTAGGAATATTTGAGTTATATTTCCATGCTTTACAAGGACCATTAGACATAATATTTACATATATCCATATATTAACACTTCTGAGACAACTTCAGTAAGTATATATTTACTATTTCAAAATTCAAATGACAACATGAAAATTTGCTCTAAATCACTACTTATTAAAGAGATGTAAATTAAAGCATCTCTGAGGTACCACCTCTCAGACTGGCCAACATGACCAGAAAGGACAATGACCAATGTTGGAAGGGACGTGGGAAATCTGGGACACTAATGCATTGTTGGTGGAGCTGTGAACTCATCCAGCTTTTGTGGAGAGCAATTTGAAATTACACTCAAAGGCAACAAAAATGTGTATAGAAACAATGTAAAGACTAACAGATTGCTTTCTGTGGGGGTGGGGGGAGGGAAGCAAGATTAGGGCAAAAATTGTAAAACTCAGTATAAAACATCTTCTAAAAAAAGAGAATTATTGAACAATATTATCAGTTTGCTTTAGTCCCAAACCATGGCACAAACTATTTCCCATCAGAAAAAGCATCTTGAGGAACATGAAGGCGTTCAGTTATTTCCAATAACATAGACAGGAACTGTTTGTTTTAATTAAATGGATTATATTCATATAAAATCTGTCATTTTAGATAAATACTTAGTTTTCAAATTACACTTATAATTTTATTGTTCTCTTAACTCTTATCTGAGACTAAAGAGTTTTGTACCTGTAATAGAGATCATTCTGTGATGATCTGTCCCTATATGCATCAGAATTCGCAGGATTTGCTAACACTATCATACTGTCTCAAATTGAATTAGTACAATTACCAATTTTTAAAAAAAATGCCTTTTGTTTTCAAAGTCTGCAGTATTTTAGGGGAAATGATATTGCTTTAGTATGTAGATCTTTAGAAAATTACCCAGAAAAATAATTGAATTATTTTTAAGTTATCATTAGAAATCATTATCGAAATAAAGTAGACAGGGGTCAAATTTTCAAAGCCTTAATTGTCCTCTGACCAAAATTAAACTGCCAACACAGTCATCCAGAAACTTTACTGAGTCCCTGCCTGATGTTTCCAAGGTAAACAGGGCAGAAACAGCTCAGGATACTTAGCTGCACTGTAAATGAAAATGACTATAATGATACAGCATTATATTATTATGACATGCCTCCTTAATCATAGTTATTTACAAACCATAATCAATTCTCTAAATTAATAGCAAAAACCAGAAAAGAATATGCATTACTACACATGTAAAAAAGTGACCTTATTGGAAATTTAGCTTTAAGCTCCTTAATTAAAAATAGCATGTTAGATGATGGCATTATTATATGTATAACCTCTTATTCATTGTATTTCTGTTCAATCAAATTTACTGTTAAGTTGGGAGTAGTCCTAGGAGTACTGCATATCTTTGGAAAAGACTAAAAGCCTCAAACAGCAGAGGAAATTAAACAAAATGAGTCTTCTGGAAACAATCAAATTCAAACACATTATATTCCATATACTTAGGGTATAGTCTTAGCATTCCCCATTGAGTCTGTCTCTTCACTATGCCTTGAAGAGAATAAGCACACATAATGCTTAAGTGCCAATAAGGGAGAACAAGGATTAAATTGCCATGTCTTTAAGAACTTAATCTTTGAACCAAGAAAGAAGGGAAGTGGCAGACAAGTAGAAAGAAAAAGCAGAGAAGTAGGACTCAAGGAGGTTACAGAACAGATCAACAGTTCAGGAAAATTAACAGGAAAGTAGATTGACAGATAAGTCTAGGAAAAGTCCCTCAGTTTGCAGAGGAATTTGATACTAGTAGATAATGACAATTATTGACATGAAATAGATTGATGACAGTTGATGGCATTCCCAGACTACACACACACACACACACACACACACACACACACACACACACACACACATATATATGCCCATGTGTGTTTGTGTGTGTGTGTGTGTGTGTGTGTGTGTGTGTGTGTGTGTGTGTATTCCCATTGCCAAATGATTTTGGTGAACTATGATAAAATGTTCTCAGGTGTGTTTGGATAACATCACTTTTCATTTATTTTATGAATGAGTTTATATAACAAATATTTTATTATATGTGATGAAATATGAATATTTCATGATAATTATCACAATAAAGCAATTGTACTATATTCATTTTATGGCAGAGTACTGAGATCGAAGAAAGGAAGCATTTGAGGTTGGTTCACATCTGGTCTTAGATACTTTCTAACTGTATGAACCAGAGCAGATTAGTTAATCTCTCTCTTAGTTTCCTCAACTGTAAAATGGGGATCATAGAAATACTAATCTTCCATGAGTGTGAGGATCAAATTAATTTTAATATTTGTAAAACATGGTACAATTCCTAGCAGACAGTAGATGTTACATAAATTATAGTCTATATTAATGATGATAACTGATGATACCAGAGTCAATTTTTTATTATTGCTGAAATAATGTGCCATGTGGTTGGTATTATGAGAATTTTTAAGGATATAATGCTGTAAAAGTTAAAACCTTTTACCAAATGTCAGCTAGATGGCATATTAGACAGTCACAAAGACCTGAATTTGAATTATTTGCTTACTAAAACTTTAAAGAATTTAAAATTTCTCAGGCTCAGTTTTGTCATTTGTAAAGTGGAGAGAATTATAGCAAGTATCTCATATTTTTACTGTGAAGATCAATTGAGAGAAGATATGCAAAATGCTTGTTGAACTTGAATTAATATAGAAATATTAGCTATAATTATCATTAAACTAGTTTCATTCAGTCACTTTAAGTGCAAAGCCGTTGTCCTAGTAACAGTTAATATTGCTGCCCTTAATAGAAACTATTTGGTGTAGTTTCAAGCACACAACCAAAGAAGCTTACTTCTAATAAGGGAGACATGAAAATAAACCCCATTGAATAAGGTGTATATATATATATACACATACATACATACATATATACATACCAGATAATTAAGAGACAATTTCACAGGGGAGGCACTAAAATTGACAAAAACTTGGAAAGTCTACTTGATGAAGAGGAGGTTGGAAGTGAAATTTTAGGTAAGGCAGAGAAGTCAGAAAAGAAAAAGGCAGAGGTCTCCAGGCACAAGGTACAGTCATTGAAAAGGCAAAAAGACCAGAAACAGTCTCTTAGGTGAGACAATAAAATATACAGTTAATAGATTGGAGAGTTTGTAGAGGGGAGCTTTTGGTTCCAGATGAAATGTGAAAACCCTGGAGTTTATTAAATAAGAAAGTGACAGTCACTTGGAAAAAACAATTTGGCAGCTGAATTTAGGATAGACTTAAATGAGGACATACTTGGAAGAAAACAAATAGGAGGCTGTTAATGTACCAAAATGAGTTAATGAGTCTGTACTAAGTTGGTGCATGGTCAGAAGTTAAGATGATAGTATAAAGGACTTGACAAGAAATTTAATAGTGGATTGAGTGAGAAGTGTAAGAAGAGAGGAACTGGGAATAACATTTGATTCCAATGCTGGGTGAATGGTAAATTGATGGTATCCTTCTCAGTTAGTTCAAAACATAGTGGAGGGTTTGGGTGTTGGGAGTGAGGGAAATGATGAGTACATTTCTAGGTATGCTAAATTTAAGAATTCTATTGGACATTATATCATGGATTTCAACAGGAAGCTGAAGATGTGAAACAGAAAGGCAAGGGAAAGATGAAAGCTAGATAAATAGATCTAAAAATCATCTGCATAGAGATGATAATTCTTTTTTATTATTTATATTGCTGTGTGCTTTGCAATTGACTTCATTACTTTTGAAATGTCTGGTAATAGATAACATCATAATGGTTGAGGACTCAACCATGAATGGCATAATTGCCTACTCAAAACAGCAACACTGAACCTAAGAAAGTACAAATGGACAACTCTCAGATTTCAGGGACCTCATGTTAACTCTCACCTTGTTTTATTACTTCATTAACACTAAATGGGCCAATTTTAAATAGAAAGCTTTGGTTAGCAAAGTGGAGAATTTAATCCTATTCTTCTTCCCTCAAGGTATCTCTGCCCCATACTTGTGGTCAGAGTTGAGTCAAGTACATAAAGTGATTATGCAGATTAACTCTGGAATATGTAATACAGTCTTCAGGAAGGCAGGAGAAAATTTCTGCACAGTCCCCAAATGCTTGTTTGTTTTGTTATTTTTTTTTTGTTTCCTGAAGTAGTTAGTTAATAAACAAACAAGACCATTTTATAAGAACAGTAACTCTGCAAATAATAGTTATTATGATGTGAAAACTACACTTTTCATCACATACTCCCTCTTGAGCAACATAATGCCATTAGTTCCAGATACAATATTCTCTTTTTCATCCTTGAACTATTAGGTTTGTCATTTTACAATGCAGACCACTGTTTGAAAAATGCTCTGGAGAATTTGCCTTTTTTTTGCCCCAAATGGAAAATAGGGTTGATTTCAGTTCTTACTCACTTTAAAAATAATATTTGTTATCAGGAATGAATATGACCCAAAGGTGTAAGATCAAAATTGATTATTTATTTACTGAAATTCCAACTTTCATATTATTATGTACAGCACTTACTTTTTGTATTTCTACTATTATTATAATTGAATATTTCTACTCTGATTTGATTTAAATTTCAGTGCTTGAAATTCAAAAGGTTATTTAAATGTCACAATCTCAATGTGAATTTTATATATTCTTAATAAAATAAATAGTGTGAATATCTGGAATGGGTCTCTATTGCAGGAAGAAATAGATCTGTGTGTGAAGTGGTTTTCAGCAATAGTTTCCTGACATAAAAGAAATATCAAAATATGTGGGGGGGGGGGGGGGAAACTATCTCCTAATTAAACTTTTGCATGCACATTGTCCTCATTGTTCCTCTCTATAATCTGTATGCAAGGGTTCTTTTTCCTCAATCTCTACTCAGGATGAATCTTATTGGCTCTGTATACATTAAGTAAAAGAAAATAGTTATCTCATGACAGGTAATCTGCAAGGCTAAAACAAAATGAATGCAAACCCTGGAATAAAAGCACATTGATTCCCCTTAGGGATCTCATCTATCAATTAAAAATTTTAGTGTCCACATGTCCAGATAAGACTGAATCCTGTTAATAACTTATCTTTCAAAGTACTTTACATTATGACCTTCTCTTCTCCATGATACTGGTAGGAAGACTTATACCTTTGTTTTTGATTAAATAAACCATTTGAGTCATATATTACTGCATTTATTATATTGTGTAATTCATATACTAACTAGATTTAAATTATCCTATCAAGATCTTTGGAAAAGTTAGGTTTCTCAATATTTTTATAGCAAATATACCTATTAGATTATCTTCTATCAAAATAAAGGGATCCAACAAAGAAAAATGTCTATGAGTAGAATTCTAAGCAAACAATCCAAACGAAAATAGTCATAATTACTTACCTGGGGATATGATGTAGAAGAAATCTTTAAATTCATCCATCCAGACTTCTGCAAGTCTCCTATTATTCTTGTTGATGACATGACCAGTGCCCCCTGGAAAAGTATAAGGGGTTGCCTTGCGAAACACATGGCCCACATGAGAACAGGTTACAATTTCTAATGATCCACCACACTGCCAAATCTGAAAGGAGAAGGGAAAAACCATTTTATAAGTCTAATAAATAAAACTAATGAAGATGGATTAAGGGAAAGATTCACTTAAAATGATAATACAATATTTGACTTTAAAATGTTGATTTGAAATTACGAAGACAGACAAATATAGATAAGATTTTAAATGACAAAATAAGATTTATTTTAATTAAAAATTTATTTATTATATTTATATATTTATTAAAAATCTCCTTATTGAATTTTGCCTACCTAGCAGTCTTATCATATTTATAAAATATTAAAACATATCCTGATTTTTATTTCTGGTTCTAAATTATCAATGCCTATGATCAATTTCCTAATTTTATGGGTTTATATGTATATGTACATATATGCATACATATATATTTGTGTTTATTATTCATATTTATATTCATATGTATACCCATATTTTGTTTATTTAATAATTAACCACAATACTTTAAAGCTCCAATCTTTTTTATACATTGTCATGCTGAATTACTATGACTATTTTTTAATCTTCCACTTACCCAATTCTAATTTTAAAGAAATTATTTTATTTAGTGAGATTTTGTGCTTTTCTAATTGTCCAATTCTGTATTTTAAGATGCTGTTTTCTACTTTTGAGTGGAGAAAGTTTTCTGTCCCTTTTACCAAACTATTATCTTTTGTAATTTTTTTTTCCCTTTACTCTCATTGGTTTTATTAATTTTTTCTACTACCACATACATTTGATTCTGAAAATCATTTTTAACTATTCTAGGAATTATTAGTCTTGTGTTCATTTCACATTTTTCTTTGAGGCTTTGATTTTAATTATTTTTTGACTTGTCTTCTTAATTTATGTTTTGACTGTCTTTCAAAAGAGTAGATATTTATCTAAGTTTTCAATGATATTGTTGTTGTTTTAATTGCTTCCTTATTTTTCCACTCTATTTCTTGATGTTGAATTTTATGTTAAAGTTGGACTATGTTTCCGTAGTGCAGGGTGTCAGTGGGCTTGAGGGGATCTGTCTCATGCTTTAATGCACCGCTTTTTTTCAGAACTAGTTCTGTTTCAATTGGAAGTTTTCAGGGCTCCCGAGGTGGTGTGATCTGGGGGAAAGTATAGTGATTTCTGGTTCAGCACTATATTCCTGGGCCAAGGTAGACCTTGATCCCTTGGAATTTCAATTAGCATTGCTCTTCATGGCCCCTGCTCTCTTGTAGCCATAAGTAATACTGATCTTCAAAGGTCTATGGCCCTTGAGATGGAAGTCAGAGAGAGGGACAGCTGTGCCCAGCCACAGACATCAAAAATATTGCCTGAGAAACTGGAGTGGGGAGATAGAGTTGTGGTTTGTTTTAGGGGTGAAGGA